>NC_060191.1:13268697-13273697 GCF_021184085.1 Oncorhynchus gorbuscha
TGTGCGGTGAGGGTCTTGGATGTTTGAGGGCAGATCTTGGGGAACTGTGCGGCGAGGGTCTTGGATGTTTGAGGGGCAGATCTTGGGGAACTGTGCGGTGAGGGTCTTGGATGTTTGAGGGGCAGATCTTGGGGAACTGTGCGGTGAGGGTCTTGGATGTTTGAGGGGCAGCTCTTGGAGGGCTGGTGGGAGCAGGGCGTTGACCCTGGTTGCTTCTGTGTGTCTCTCTGAATGGAGGCTGTTAGATGACTAATGTGATGTAGTTGTTGAGCGGCTTCACTGCAAGTATATTGTATGTTTTAAATATCCAGTTAAAAAATAGATTTTAAAAATGTAATTATATTATGCTACATATGAGAGGTTATAGATCTACAGTCAGTGTTCATATTTCAGTTACTATACCATTTAACCCATATGAGGAATGAGGAATATTCTGTTCATTCATGGATACAGGGATACTCATGAGCGGGATATCAAAGATGCATGTAAACAGCTTATCACGAATACGACCTTAAGCGGGATATAACCTACTACCCGGATACTGTGCGCATGTAAATGTGGTTATTTTTTAGGACTTTAGTGATTCAGAGGTTCCTCTTTGGTCACAGAAATGAAACGTTTTTCTCCATGAGACGATCACATCTTTTCCTTTCTCTGTGGCCCAACTTAGTTGTTGAAATACGAATGTGTTAATATGGACACCGCGTGTGTTTGTCTGATGCATTTCTTCTCCCTCTCTTATTCTTTCTCCTTCTGTCTCCCTCCTTCTTTCAGGTCCTAGGCACCCCCTGTGAGGATACCTGGCCAGGGGTCCACTCTCTGCCCCACTTCAAACCAGGTGAGGAACACCTACACCAACACACACACACCCTAGGTCCAACAGTCAGAATCAGACTTTGACTCCAGTTCTACTTTGTAAACCTAGGAGGCATGCCTCTGTAGTTCACACAGCTCAGGCAGGCCTGTGGGCCAGCTGTACCATCGCGGTGCCATCCCTGTGCCAGACTAGAGCTACTGCTGCTGCCCTCTGGGAGCTCATTAGAGACAGACTGGACGGTGCTCTCAGATTAGTGTTGGCATGCTGGAACACACAGAGAGATAGAGGGGGAATTAGAGGAGTGACAGAGAGAGGAGGATGGAGGGAGAAGAACAGGGACAGAGGGAGAGCAGGGGTATCATGATGTGAGTGGTGTGTCTAGCTGTATCTCCTGTGACCAATTACAGAGGAACTGGGGTGTGAAACACACACACACAAACACATACACCTAATCTCATGTCCTGTGGCCATGGCTGTGGTTGGCCATAGTTCTATGTTGTCCTGCTGCCGTGGGCAGCTGTGTGAGCAGCACACACTGTTCTGTCCTGCTGCCGTGGGCAGCTATGTGAGCAACACACACTGTTCTGTCCTGCTGCCGTGGGCAGCTGTGTGAGCAACACACACTGTTCTGTCCTGCTGCCGTGGGCAGCTATGTGAGCAACACACACTGTTCTGTCCTGCTGCTCCTGTCATCCAGACAGGCCTGGCTTCAGTGTACCAGATCAGTGTATGATCTCTGCATGACAATAGGTACACACACAATACACCATTTTATTATCAGCAATTGAACAGTTGCCTGATCAAATGTCCAAGGCAAGACCACCTCCCTCTCTTAATAAGTGTCTCTCCAAACTGCCTGTTTCCTCCGTAAGGTGAACAATCTTTTGACTGAATCCCGGGAAAGAGAGAACCTTTTATTTTCGTATTTTTTTGCTCTAAATGGAGGCTCAATGTCACAATGATCTAATCTAAACAGCCGTTTCATTGTCACCATGACTCAACCACAAAGTGATCATTAGCACATAACAGAAGTTAACACTCTGGGTGTAGTTATATCTTCCCACCACCAGAGGATAGTGTTGAAGTTATCACTCTGGGTGTAGTTATATCTTCCCACCACCAGAGGACAGTGTTGTCTCACTCTATCCCTCTGAATATATCCTACCTCTCTGAGAGCTTCTCAATCTGACCATGTTTTAGTCTTCCTCCTGAACTGTAATCAGTTTCCAGACACTAAATCAAACACAGATGTGGTATCAGCACGTTGTTATGATTCTTTACATTCTCAGCTTTACTTTCAATAATTCACAGCCATGTTTACAGCCCTGGTTTATTTTCACTCTGGTGTTCGCAGCACAACCGTTTAGGTTTGAAACGTAGACAGCCATGACACTTAGCCTGACCTTGGCCCAGGGCCTTGGTGCTTTACGATGGGCTGGAGGATATTTAGTATAACCACAGTATATCAGACATTTGAGAAAGACAGGAGTAATCTGGATATCAAAACAACTCTCCCTCATATGTCTAATCCCTGACTCTGGAACAGTCTTACCATCTCTCTATCCTCCCCACTCAATAACTCCTTAACTCAAACTGTAGATATTCCGTGTCTCTCTGCCCCTCTGTCTAGTAGTGGAACAGTGGCTACTCTCTCTCTTCCCTCTCCCCCTCTCCCTAACCCGTGGTTGGCTGTCTAGCTGTCTCTCTGCCCCCATTCCCCCAGTCTAGTCCTGGAGGTTGACAGTTACAGTGTTAGTCTGAAAACAGAGGTCTCCACACAGAGGTTTTGGATGAGGGAGTTGAGCTGTCAGAGGGTAACACACACAGTTCGTACTCATTTACTCACACACATACACCGAGCCATTCATACCCAAGGCACACATACACACATACTTTTAATATATAATAATAGTGCCATTTAGCAGATGTTTTTATCCAAAGCGACTTACAGTTATGCGTGCGTACATTTTAAGTACGGTGGCCTTGGGAATTGAACTCACTATCCTGGCATTGCAAGCATCATGCTGTACCAACTGATGTTAACCTCTTGTTAAATCACATACTGTACAATGAAACATTTGTTGCAAAACTTCACAAATGTGTCCTGATGATGAATATGAACATGTTTCTATTGTCTCTCTGTGTCTTTACTCATTCAGACAGCTTTACTGTCTACAGTTCCAAGAAGCTCAGACAAGCATGGAATAAGTAAGTGTACCGTTTTTGTCACATACGTGTGTGTGTGTGTGTGTGTGTGTGTGTGTGTGTGTGTGTGTGGGTGGGTGGGTGGGTGGGTGGGTGTGGGTGGGTGGGTGAGCCTATTCATATGTGTATGCATAGTCAGAGGGCCATTTTGTATGCCAGGTCAGATGGCCGTTGTGTATGCTAGGTCAGAGGGCCATATTACTCCTGTAGTAGCTTCCTGTCTATGAAAGTTCCCAAGGGCAATATGCTCCAGACCGCCAACCCCCTACCACTCCATCCATACATCCCTCTCTTTTCTCTCCCTGAGCCCTCGATACAGAAGAACCCTGGGACTGTTCTGGTCCCCTAACAGACATTAGTAGCCCAGTTAGAGATGGCTGTTGTCGTGTGTGTGTGTGTGTGTGTGTGTGTGTGTGTGTGTGTGTGTGTGTGTGTGCGTGCGTGCGTGCGTGCGTGCGTGCGTGCGCTTCCTCTCAGCTCTCTTCCCTTGGGGCGTCTAGACCTACAGACAGCTCACACACTCTTCCCAGGGTTCATCTGGTTTAGGGGGGGAACACCCAGATCGGGGTCATGCCACCAGAGCAGTCAGCCCTGACACAGATGGCAGGAAAGGGCACAGGGGGTATTCCAGATGTGGACCACCCTCTGTCCCTGGCACTCTTCAGGAGCCTGAGGGGACATGCAGAGACAGGGTGACTTCATGATTTGGTCACAGATACACAGAATGCCTCACAGTATTCTGGTCTGGCTCAGTGCTGAGAACTCCTGGCCTCTGTAGTTACCACAGTGACCATGGCTAAAAGGTTAAAAGTCAAGGTTGCACATTCTCTCTCACAGTATCACAGTTTCCTTTTTCAGATGAATATAAAATATCATTTGATTGATGTCTCAAAACGAGAGAGATAGAGAGAGATAGAGAGCGGCAGTACATTTTATGTTTGTCAGTTTGTGTGTCTACAAGTACAGTAATTGTAGGTTTTCTCTAGGAGTGAGAGAGATACTGTAGTAGTGAGAGAGATACTGTAGTAGTGAGAGAGATACTGTAGTAGTGAGAGAGGTACTGTAGTAGTGAGAGAGGTACTGTAGTAGTGAGAGATACTATAGTAGTGAGAGAGATACTGTAGTAGTGAGAGAGGTACTGTAGTAGTGAGAGAGGTACTGTAGTAGTGAGAGAGATACTGTAGTAGTGAGAGTCAGAAAGTCAGTCAGTTGATAGTAGAGCCAGAGCAGTGGAGCCTCAGTAACAGACGGACTGACAGACAGACTAACCTGGATAACAGACTGACTGACAGACAGACTAACCTGGGTAACAGACTGACTGACAGACAGACTGACCTGTGTAACAGACTGACTGACAGACAGACTAACCTGGGTAACAGACTGACTGACAGACAGACTGACCTGTGTAACAGACGGACTGACAGACAGACTAACCTGGATAACAGACTGACTGACAGACAGACTAACCTGGGTAACAGACTGACTGACAGACAGACTGACCTGTGTAACAGACTGACTGACAGACAGACTAACCTGGATAACAGACTGACTGACAGACAGACTGACCTGTGTAACAGACTGACTGACAGATAGACTGACCTGTGTAACAGACTGACTGACAGACAGACTGACCTGTGTAACAGACTGACTGACAGACAGACTGACCTTAGAAGAATGACTGCATGCCCCCATGCCCTCTATGTCTGACCCCCAGGATGGGCATGCCAATCACTACAGTTTACACAGTCTGTCTGTCTGTCCCTGGCCCCTCTCCGTCCTGGCGCCCTGCTCCACTCCACTCCACCCTCTCTGCCTAGCCACTCTGGCCCCTGCCCCAATCCCCCCTCCTCCCCTTGGACCCCAGCCAGTCTATGAGGAAATAAATATGTGAAGAAAGAAACTGGAAGGAATGTTAACGACCGCTGTTCTTCCCCCTCCTTTTATACCGTGCCAGGTCCTGATGTAGTGGATATGAACA
>NC_060191.1:13286197-13311197 GCF_021184085.1 Oncorhynchus gorbuscha
CTCTCTCTCTCTCTCTCTCTCTCTCTCTCTCTCTCTCTCTCTCTCTCTCTCACCCATACTGTACACACACACACACACACACACACACACACACACACACACACACACACACACACACACACACACACACACACACACACACACACACACACACACACACACACACACACACACACACACACACACACACACACACACACACACACACACACACACTGTACACACACACTGTACACACACACTGTACACACACACACACTGTACACACACTGTACACACACTGTACACACACTGTACACACACACACACACACACACACACACACACACACACACACACACACACACACACACACACACACACACACACACACACACACACACACACACACACACACACACACACACACAGCTCGGTAGAGGGAGGAATAACATCATATTTATTTAATGGACTGCAGGCCTAATTGATGACTTAATGACTTGGTTACTTTGTTATGTTTTCTGTTTCTGCTTCCTCTTCGGGGCTGGATGGTAGGCGGGTTCAGGAGTTCAGAGCCTCCCCGTATTAACACACACGCGTCAAACACACATGCACACACACAGGAGCAGGTCGATGAAAGCTGCAGGGAGTTGAGAGCCTCTGTCTTCACCCTCTCTGATGAAGTCTTTCATTTGTCATGGTGTCCGGGTCTGCCTGTGTCACGGGGCCTGTGTCACGGGCATGCCAGGGAGAGGAGGTCGTGTGTATGGAGGATGTGTCCACCATGCTAATAGTCTGTTGTCTTTCTAATCAGAAGGAGAATGTAGTGGGTGCTTATATTTACTAGTGTGTATTATAAATACAGTAGAAGTCGGAAGTTTACATGCACTTAGGTTGGAGTCATTAAAACTTGTTTTTCAACCACTCCACAAATATCTTGTTAACAAACTATAGCTTTGGCAAGTCGGTTAGGACATCTACTTTGTGCATGACACAAGTAATGTTTTTAACCTCTTGCTCCTACCTGGCACGCAGGCGTCCCATCTAGAGCTCTGGAAATGCAAATGCGCTACGCTAAATGCTAATAGTATTAGTTAAAACTCAAACGTTCATTAAAATACACATGCAGGGTATTGAATTAAAGCTACATTCGTTGTGAATCCAGGCAACAAGTCAGATTTTTAAAATGCTTTTCAGCAAAAGCATGAGAAGCTATTATCTGATAGCATGTAACACCCCAAAAGACCCGCAGGGGACGTAAAAAAAATAATTAGCATAGTCGGCGCTACACAAACCGCACAAATAAAATATAAAACATTCATTACCTTTGACCATCTTCTTTGTTGGCACTCCTAGATGTCCCATAATCACTATTGGGTCTTTTTTCGATTAAATCGGTCCATATATAGCCTAGATATCGATCTATGAAGACTGTGTGATAAACGGAAAAAAATAGCGTTTCATAACGTAACGTCATTTTTTTAAATTCAAAAAGTCGACGATAAACTTTCACAAAACACTTCGAAATACTTTTGTAATGCAACTTTAGGTATTAGTAAACGTTAATAAGCGATCAAATTAATCACGAGACGAAGTGTTTTCTATAGGGGTCCGTCTTGAAATACTGTCCGTGTATTTCTCAACCAAAATATCCGGTCGGAGACCTGAAGAAAAAGCCTGTCTCTTGTTCGTTTGACCAAGAAACAAACAATTGGCAAATGACAAGACTGTTGACATCGTGTGGAAGCTGTAGGTACTGCAACCTCAGCCCTATTTAATGTCTTTCGCCCATAATAATGGGTTGAAGCGGCGGATGGATATATTTTTCCACTTTCAGTGATCAGATTTTCCTGCACTTTTCAATGAAACGCACGTTCTGTTAAAGTCATGTTCTAAAAAGTAGAGGGTCGACTGAAGAGGTTAACAATTGTTTACAGACATATTATTTCACTGTATCACAATTCCAGTGGGTCAGAAGTTTACATACACTAAGTTGACTGTGCCTTTAAACAATTCCAGAAATTGATGTCATGGCTTTAGAAGCTTCTGATAGGCTAATTGGCATAATTTGAGTCAATTGGAGGTGTACCTGTGGATGTATTTCAAGGCATACCTTCAAACTCAGTGCCTCTTTTCTTGACATCAAGGGAAAATCAAAAGAAATCAACCAAAACCTCAGAAAAAAAATTGTAGACCTCCACAAGTCTAGTTCATCCTTGGGAGCAATTTCCAAATGCCTGAACGTACCACGTTCATCTGTACAAACAATAGTACTCAAGTATAAACACCATGGGACCATTCAGCTGTCATACCGCTCAGGAAGGAGGCCTATTCTGTCTGCTATAGATAAACATGGTGCAAAAAATGCAAATGAATCCCAGAACAGCAGCAAAGGACATTGTGAAGCTGCTGGAGGAAACAGGTACAAAAATGTGTATATCCACAGTAAAACAAGTCCTATATCGACGTTACTTGAAAGGCCGCTCAGCAACGAAGAAGCCACTGCTCCAAAACTGCCATAAAAAAAGCCAGACTACGGTTTGCAACTGTACATGGGGACAAATATCGTACTTTTTGGAGAAATGTCCTGTGGTCTGATGAAACAAAAATAGAACTGTTTGGTCATAATGACCATCGTTATGTTTGGAGGAAAAAAGGGGAGGCTTGCAAGCCGAAGAACACCATCACAATCGTGAAGCAAGGAGGTGGCAGCATCATGTTGTGGGGGTGCTTTGCTGCAGGAGGGACTGGTGCACTTCACAAAATTGATGGCATCGTAAGGACAGAAAATTATGTGGAAATATTGAAGCAAAATCTCAAGACATCAGTCAGGAAGTTAAAGCTTGGGCGCAAATGGGTCTTCCAAATGGACAATGACCCCAAGCATACTTCCAAAGTTGTCTCAAAATGGCTTTAAGGACAACAAAGTCAAGGTATTGGAGTGGCCATCACAAAGCCCTGACCTCAATTCTATGGAACATTTGAGGGCAGAACTGAAAAAGTGTGTGCAAACATGGAGGCCTACAAACCTGACTCAGTTACTCCAGCTCTGTCAGTAGGAATGGGCCAAAATTCACCCATCTTATTGTGGGAAGCTTGTGGAAGGCTACCCGAAACTTTTGACCCAAGTTAAACGATTTAAATGCAATGCTAACAAATACTAATTGAGTGTATGTAAACTTCTGACCCACTGGGAATGTGATGAAAGAAATAAAAGCGGAAATAAATCATTATCTCTACTATTATTCTGACATTTCACATTCTTAAAATAAAGTGGTGATTCCAACTAACCTATGACAGGGAATTCTTACAAGGATTAAATGTCAGGAAATGTGGAAACTGAGTTTAAATGTATTTTGCTAAGGTGTATGTGAACTTCAACTGTATGTGTGAATTGGAAATTCCCCCTGAGACACCAGGGCCATCCATTGTCAATGGTAACCCTGGAGCAATTAAGTTTCAGTGCTTTGCTCAAGGGCACATCGACAGATGTTTCACCTTGTCGCCTAGGGGATTTAAACAAGCAATCTTTTGGTTACTGGCCCAACACTCTAACCACTAATTTACATTCTGCCCTGTTTCTGTTATGTAGGTTGTGAACCATGCTAACTGTCTGTCTTCCCTGTAGGTTGGGCTATGTGGACCATGCTAACTGTCTGTCTGTCTTCCCTGTAGGTTGGGCTATGTGGACCATGCTAACTGTCTGTCTGTCTTCCCTGTAGGTTGGGCTATGTGGACCATGCTGAGGAGTTAGCCTCTAGGTTCCTCCAGTGCTTCCCAAAGAACCGTCTGTCTGCTCAGGCAGCTCTCCAGCATGAGTACTTCAGCCAGCTTCCTCCACGGCTCTGGGAGATCTCAGACAGTATGTATACCTTTTCTAAGATACTGGATCTCTCTCTCTCTTTCTCTTTATTTAGCTTTATTTTCTCTCCCTCTCTCTCTCTCTCTCTCTCTCTCTCTCTCTCTCTTACTCTCTCTTTCTCTCTGTCTCTCTCTGTCTCTCTGTCTCTCTCTGTCCCTCTCTCTCTTTCTCTCTCTCTCTCTCTCTCTCTCTCTCTCTCTCTCTCTCTCTCTCTCTCTCTCTCTCTCTCTCTGTCTCTCTCTGTCTCTCTGTCTCTCTCTGTCTCTCTGTCTCTCTTTCTCTTTATATAGCTTTATTTTCTCTTTCTCTCTCTCTCTCTCTCTCTGTTTCTCTTTCTGTCTCTCTCTCTCTCTCTCTCTCTCTCTCTCTCTCTCTCTCTCTCTCTCTTTCTCTCTCTCTCTATGTCTCTCTGTCTCTGTCTCTCTCTTTCTCTGTCTCTCTGTCTCTCTCTCTCTGTCTCTCTCTCTCTGTCTCTCTTTCTCTTTATATAGCTTTATTTTATCTTTCTCTCTCTCTCTGTCTGTTTCTCTTTCTGTCTCTCTGTCTCTCTGTCTCTCTCTCTCTCTCTCTGTCTGTTTCTCTCTGTCTCTGTCTCTGTCTCTGTCTCTGTCTCTCTCTCTCTGTCTCTCTTTCTCTTTATATAGCTTTATTTTCTCTTTCTCTCTCTCTCTCTGTCTGTTTCTCTTTCTGTCTCGCTGTCTCTGTCTCTCTCTCTCTCTCTGTCTCTCTCTCCCTCTTACTCTCTCTTTCTCTCTCTGTCTCTCTGTCTCTCTCTGTCTCTCTCTCTCTCGCTGTATCTCTCTCACTGTCTCGCTCCCCTTGTCTGTCTGTCTCTCTGTCTCTGTCTCTCTGTGTCTCTGTCTCTCTCTCTCTTTGTTTATCTGCATAACTACACCATTCCAATGCAATGGTCTTCCTCCCTCTTTCTATGCGTTTCTCCATATCTCTCCCCCTTCTCTCTTACATTAAGAGTCATTACATTATGAGAATACGGGGAGTGAGAATACGTCTACTCTGCTCAATGCTTTGTAACATAAAGTTGTTTATCAAAGTATTGTATTAATACGAATTATGTTGATCTGGAGGAGGCAGTTATCACATACCTGTATGTACATATACTGTATATACCAAAATAAAGGAAACACCAACATAGTGTCTTAATAGGCCGTTGGACCACCACAAGCCATCAGAACAGCTTCAATGCACCTTGGCATAGATTCTACAAGTGTCTGGAACTATTGGAGGGATGCGACATCATTCGTCCACTACGTTTTTGATGGTGGCGGAAAATGCTGTTTCAGACATTTACATTTTACATTTAAGTCATTTAGCAGACGCTCTTATCCAGAGCGACTTACAAATTGGTGCATTCACCTTATGACATCCAGTGGAACAACCACTTTACAATAGTGCATCTAAATATTTTAAGGGGGGAAGGGGGGGTGAGAAGGATTACTTTATCCTATCCTAGGTATTCCTTAAAGAGGTGGGGTTTCAGGTGTCTCCGGAAGGTGGTGATTGACTCCGCTGTCCTGGCGTCGTGAGGGAGTTTGTTCCACCATTGGGGAGCCAGAGCAGCGAACAGTTTTGACTGAGCTGAGCGGGAACTGTACTTCCTCAGTGGTAGGGAGGCGAGCAGGCCAGAGGTGGATGAACGCAGTGCCCTTATTTGGGTGTAGGGCCTGATCAGAGCCTGGAGGTACTGAGGTGCCGTTCCCCTCACAGCTCCGTAGGCAAGCACCATGGTCTTGTAGCGGATGCGAGCTTCAACTGGAAGCCAGTGGAGAGAGCGGAGGAGCGGGGTGACGTGAGAGAACTTGGGAAGGTTGAACACTAGACGGGCTGCGGCGTTCTGGATGAGTTGTAGGGGTTTAATGGCACAGGCAGGGAGCCCAGCCAACAGCGAGTTGCAGTAATCCAGACGGGAGATGACAAGTGCCTGGATTAGGACCTGCGCCGCTTCCTGTGTGAGGCAGGGTCGTACTCTGCGGATGTTGTAGAGCATGAACCTACAGGAACGGGCCACCGCCTTGATGTTAGTTGAGAACGACAGTTTGTTGTCCAGGATCACGCCAAGGTTCTTAGCGCTCTGGGAGGAGGACACAATGGAGTTGTCAACCGTGATGGCGAGATCATGGAACGGGCAGTCCTTCCCCGGGAGGAAGAGCAGCTCCGTCTTGCCGAAGTTCAGCTTGAGGTGGTGATCCGTCATCCACACTGATATGTCTGCCAGACATGCAGAGATGCGATTCGCCACCTGGTCATCAGAAGGGGGAAAGGAGAAGATTAATTGTGTGTCGTCTGCATAGCAATGATAGGAGAGACCATGTGAGGTTATGACAGAGCCAAGTGACTTGGTGTATAGCGAGAATAGGAGAGGGCCTAGAACAGAGCCCTGGGGGACACCAGTGGTGAGAGCGCGTGGTGAGGAGACAGATTCTCGCCACGCCACCTGGTAGGAGCGACCTGTCAGGTAGGACGCAATCCAAGCGTGGGCCGCGCCGGAGATGCCCAACTCGGAGAGGGTGGAGAGGAGGATCTGATGGTTCACAGTATCGAAGGCAGCCGATAGGTCTAGAAGGATGAGAGCAGAGGAGAGAGAGTTAGCTTTAGCGGTGCGGAGCGCCTCCGTGATACAGAGAAGAGCAGTCTCAGTTGAATGACTAGTCTTGAAACCTGACTGATTTGGATCAAGAAGGTCATTCTGAGAGAGATAGCGGGAGAGCTGACCAAGGACGGCACGTTCAAGAGTTTTGGAGAGAAAAGAAAGAAGGGATACTGGTCTGTAGTTGTTGACATCGGAGGGATCGAGTGTAGGTTTTTTCAGAAGGGGTGCAACTCTCGCTCTCTTGAAGATGGAAGGGACGTAGCCAGCGGTCAGGGATAAGTTGATGAGCGAGGTGAGGTAAGGGAGAAGGTCTCCGGAAATGGTCTGGAGAAGAGAGGAGGGGATAGGGTCGAGCGGGCAGGTTGTTGGGCGGCCGGCCGTCACAAGACGCGAGATTTCATCTGGAGAGAGAGGGGAGAAAGAGGTCAGAGCACAGGGTAGGGCAGTGTGAGCAGAACCAGCGGTGTTGTTTGACTTAGCAAACGAGGATCGGATGTCGTCGATCTTCTTTTCAAAATGGTTGACGAAGTCATCTGCAGAGAGGGAGGAGGGGGAGGGGGAGGAGGATTCAGGAGGGAGGAGAATGTGGCAAAGAGCTTCCTAGGGTTAGAGGCAGATGCTTGGAATTTAGAGTGGTAGAAAGTGGCTTTAGCAGCAGAGACAGAGGAGGAAAATGTAGAGAGGAGGGAGTGAAAGGATGCCAGGTCCGCAGGGAGGCGAGTTTTCCTCCATTTCCGCTCGGCCTTCCGGAGCCCTGTTCTGTGAGCTCGCATTGAGTCGTCAAGCCACGGAGCGGGAGGGGATGACCGAGCCGGCCTGGAAGATAGGGGACATAGAGAGTCAAAGGATGCAGAAAGGGAGGAGAGGAGGGTTGAGGAGGCAGAATCAGGAGATAGGTTGGAGAAGGTTTGAGCAGAGGGAAGAGATGATAGGATGGAAGAGGAGAGAGTAGCGGGGAGAGAGAGCGAAGGTTGGGACGGCGCGATACCATCCGAGTAGGGGCAGTGTGGGAAGTGTTGGATGAGAGCGAGAGGGAAAAGGATACAAGGTAGTGGTCGGAGACTTGGAGGGGAGTTGCAATGAGGTTAGTGGAAGAACAGCATCTAGTAAAGATGAGGTCGAGCGTATTGCCTGCCTTGTGAGTAGGGGGGAAGGTGAGAGGGTGAGGTCAAAAGAGGAGAGGAGTGGAAAGAAGGAGGCAGAGAGGAATGAGTCAAAGGTAGACGTGGGGAGGTTAAAGTCGCCCAGAACTGTGAGAGGTGAGCCGTCCTCAGGAAAGGAGCTTATCAAGGCATCAAGCTCATTGATGAACTCTCCGAGGGGACCTGGAGGGCGATAAATGATAAGGATGTTAAGCTTGAAAGGGCTGGTAACTGTGACAGCATGAAATTCAAAGGAGGCGATAGACAGATGGGTAAGGGGAGAAAGAGAGAATGACCACATGGGAGAGATAAGGATCCCTATGCCACCACCCCGCTGACCAGAAGCTCTCGGGGTGTGCGAGAACACGTGGGCGGACGAAGAGAGAGCAGTAGGAGTAGCAGTGTTATCTGTGGTGATCCATGTTTCTGTCAGTGCCAAGAAGTCGAGGGACTGGAGGGAGGCATAGGCTGAGATGAACTCTGCCTTGTTGGCTGCAGATCGGCAGTTCCAGAGGCTACCGGAGACCTGGAACTCCACGTGGGTCGTGCGCGCTGGGACCACCAGATTAGGGTGGCAGCGGCCACGCGGTGTGGAGCGTTTGTATGGTCTGTGCAGAGAGGAGAGAACAGGGATAGACAGACACATAGTTGACAGGCTACAGAAGAGGCTACGCTAATGCAAGGAGATTGGAATGACAAGTGGACTACACGTCTCGAATGTTCAGAAAGTTAAGCTTACGTAGCAAGAATCTTATTGACTAAAATTATTAAAAATGATACAGTACTGCTGAAGTAGGCTAGCTGGCAGTGGCTGCGTTGTTGACTTTGTAGGCTAGCTGACAGTGGCTGCGTTGTTGACACTACACTAATCAAGTCGTTCTGTTGAGTGTAGTAGTTTCTACAGTGCTGCTATTCGGGGGCTAGCTGGCTAGCTAGCAGTGTTGATTACGTTACGTTGCGTTAAAAGAACGACAATAGCTGGCTAGCTAACCTAGAAAATCGCTCTAGACTACACAATTATCTTTGATACACAGATGGCTATGTAGCTAGCTATGTAGCTAGCTACGATCAAACAAATCAAACCGTTGTGCTGTAATGAAATGAAATGAAAAATGTGATACTACCTGTGGAGCGAAGCGGAATGCGACCGGGTTGTTGAGTGCGGAAGTTCTATTCAGTAGACGTTGGCTAGCTGTTGGCTAGCTAGCAGTGTCTCCTACGTTAAGGACGACAAATAGCTGGCTAGCTAACCTCGGTAAATTAAGATAATCACTCTAAGACTACACGCTCTAAACTACACAATTATCTTGGATACGAAGACAGCAAAGACAACTATGTAGCTAGCTAACACTACACTAATCAAGTCGTTCAGTTGAGTGTAATAGTTTCTACAGTGCTGCTATTCGGTAGACGGTGGACGTTTGCTAGCTGGCTAGCTGCTGGGCAGATAGCAGTGTAGACTACGTTAGGACGACGAAATACGAAGTTGCAATAGAAGTGCTGACTGTTTCACTTTGTTGTCCTCTTTCTTTTCCTTTTTCTTCTGTCCTTCTTTTGTCCTTATTTTGTCTTCCTTTCTTCTGTTAACTAGATATTTTTTGTTGTTATTCTTTGTAAGCTAGCTAGCTTCTTCCAGGAGAGTCCCTAGCAACTGCTTAGCAACAAGTAAACAATTCTGCTAGCAATTCACCTAGCTAAGATAACTGTACAATTTTATGAAAAAATAGTTAATTTTTCAAAAGCCTGTCTTGTTTAGTTTGTTCCTTGTTTTGTCTTCTATTGAGTCTTGCAGTTTTCTCTTGATTTTTTCAGACGCCTCCGGAATTTCCCATAAGTGTTCAATTGGGTTGAAATCTGGTGACTGAGACACACACACACACACACACACACACACACACACACACACACACACACACACACACACACACACACACACACACACACACAC
Source organism: Oncorhynchus gorbuscha (assembly GCF_021184085.1). NCBI lineage: Eukaryota > Metazoa > Chordata > Actinopteri > Salmoniformes > Salmonidae > Oncorhynchus > Oncorhynchus gorbuscha. The sequence goes on from NC_060191.1 coordinate 13,295,737, forward strand.
ACACACACACACACACACACACACACACACACACACACACACACACACACACACACACACACACACACACCCTTTAAACCCCCTCAGCTCCTCCTCACTGAGGTCTCTTCTTCTAGCCATGGTAGCCATTATAATGGGCAATTAAGTATGTTTATATATGACCCTAAGCATTTTTTATTTAAAAACATTCATAATTTTCCAATCGCAATACCCAACCTGGCATTCTACATGACAGTTCAGTTGCCATCGAATCAGAACAGGACATGCAACTGTGTCATTCAGAGAGGACATACCACCCATATTATTAGACTACAAACACAGATACATACTGAGCCAATCCTATCCGTTCACCCCACTCATCATCAGTGTCAAAGCCCAAAGCCTGTTCAGATAGCTTCATAGGAGCTGCATTGGGACCGCCTGCCAGAGACAACCCACCCATAGGCTGGTCATTTTAATATGAGAATCATTCTCATTTTAAATTCCCCAGATGAGGATTGATTGATCTCTATTAATCCTGTTATCAGCAGGCCACAGTAGGTTGTTCTGTTAGGAGAAGCAGGAGCTCTGCGGCGGTCACCGGGCTGGGAGAGATGGTGGCTCTCTTTGTGCTGTTACACACACACACACACACACACACGCATATGCACACACACACATGCATACCTGATTGCACGCTCTCTCTCTCACACACACATACACACGCACACATACACAAACACACTAACACAAAGAGCCAAGCTTTTGATTGAGGAAGAATATAGTCAAATGAAAACTGTTATACTGTATAAATGAAGTCCTTGGTGGAGCAACACTGTAGCAGGGAGGGAGGGACGGTGAGAGAGAATAACAAATGGTGGTGGAGGAGGGGAAGCGGAGGAGAAATGTCTCTGAAGAGAAGGAATAAGAGAAGTTAAATAAAGGGATCATTGTTATCCTGGGTGTTAGCCTGCTAGTGAAACATGGTGATGTTGTTTTGTGCAGCAGGTAGACAGGCAGTAGGAGAATAGAGACTGATGGGAAATGCCGCAGCCCAACATACCACTGGGAGTTAAACTGTCAGCACTCTAACACTAACTAACATGAGCTTTACATTCATTACAACACCACAGATAATGAAGAAAGAAACATAGCACACACACACACAATCCAATTCACTCACTCACACACACACACACACACACACACACACACACACACACACACACACACACACACACACACACACACACACACACACACACACACACACACACACACACACACACACACACACACACACACACACACACACACACACACACACACACACAAAAATACACGCGCACAACACATATACTTTATACACACACATAACACACAAACACACACACACACACACACACACACACAGCATGTTCAACATTAAAGCTGAATCTTTATTAGTGTTATCTGGCTAGGGACTGAAGGAGAACATGGTTTATTCTGCCACAAATGCACTCTGTTGTCTAATGTGTTGGGAATTATAGAGACAATAGCTAGACAGATTTATTATGAACAATGGAAGAATTACAGCAGGCATAATAGACCACCCAGTCACCCAGGGGGGGGGGGGTTGAATTGGATTGTGATTGTGACATTTAACAGAAACACTGTGGGAATCTGAGACAGAAGTAGTGTACAATAATATTGTCCTTGACTCGACCTTCGCAGTATTACAGACTGATATCTCTTAGTATTACAGACTCTGATATTTCTCAGTATTACAGACTGATATCTCTTAGTATTACAGACTCTGATATCTCTTAGTATTACAGACTGATATCTCTTAGTATTACAGACTCTGATATCTCTTAGTATTACAGACTGATATCTCTTAGTATTACAGACTCTGATATCTCTTAGTATTACAGACTCTGATATCTCTTAGTACTACAGACTCTGATATCTCTTAGTATTACAGACTCTGATATCTCTTAGTATTACAGAAGAATCTGATATCTCACAGTATTACATACTCTGATATCTCACAGTATTACGGACTGATATAATTATAATAATAATAATATATGCCATTTAGTATTATCATGGTGCATACTTCTGATATCTCCCTCACAAGTGCTCTCTTTCAGTATTATGGACTCTGATATCTCTCAGTATTATGGACTCTGATATCTCTTAGTATTACAGACTCTGATATCTCGCAGTATTACGGACTGATATCAATTCAATTCAATTCAATTACGATATCTTTCAGTATTATGGACTCTGATATCTCTCAGTATTATGGACTCTGATATCTCTCAGTATAATGGACTCTGATATCTCTCAGTATTATGGACTCTGATATCTCTCAGTATTATGGACTCTGATATCTCTCAGTATTATGGACTCTGATATCTCTCAGTATTATGGACTCTGATATCTCTCAGTATTATGGACTCTGATATCTCTCAGTATTATGGACTCTGATATCTCGCAGTATTACGGACTGATATCTTTCAGTATTACGGACTCTGATATCTCTCAGTATTACGGACTGATATACTTCAGTATTACGAACTGATATCTTTCAGTATTACGGACTCTGATATCTCGCTATATTACAGACTCTGATATCTCGCTGTATTACAGACTCTGATATCTCGCTGTATTACAGACTCTGATATCTCGCTGTATTACAGACTCTGATATCTCGCTGTATTACAGACTCTGATATCTCGCTGTATTACAGACTCTGATATCTCGCTGTATTACAGACTCTGATATCTCTCAGTATTACGGACTGATATACTTCAGTATTACGAACTGATATCTTTCAGTATTACGGACTCTGATATCTCGCTATATTACAGACTCTGATATCTCGCTGTATTACAGACTCTGATATCTCGCTATATTACAGACTCTGATATCTCGCTGTATTACAGACTCTGATATCTCGCAGTATTACAGACTCTGATATCTCGCTATATTACAGACTCTGATATCTTTCAGTATTACGGACTCTGATATCTCGCTATATTACAGACTCTGATGTCTTTCAGTATTACGGACTCTGATATCTCTTAGTATTACAGACTCTGATATCTCTTAGTACTACAGACTCTGATATCTTTCAGTATTACAGACTCTGATATCTCGCTATATTACAGACTCTGATATCTCGCAGTATTACAGACTGATATCTCTCAGTATTACGGACTCTGATATCACCCAGTATTACAGACTGATATCTCTCAGTATTACAGACTCTGATATCTCTCAGTATTATGGACTCTGATATCTCGCAGTATTACAGACTGATATCTCTCAGTATTACGGACTTGGATATCTCGCAGTATTACGGACTCCGATATCACGCAGTATCCGATATCACGCAGTATTACGGACTCCGATATCACGCAGTATTACAGACTCTGATATCTCGCAGTATTACGGACTCTGATATCACGCAGAATTACGGACTCTGATATCACTCAGTATTACAGACTGATATCTCTCAGTATTACAGACTCTGATATCTCTCAGTATTATGGACTCTGATATCTCGCAGTATTACAGACTGATATCTCTCAGTATTACGGACTCGGATATCTCACAGTATTATGGACTCTGATATCACGCAGTATTACAGACTGATATCTTTCAGTATTACAGAATCTGATATCTCGCAGTATTACGGACTCTGATATCACTCAGTATTACAGACTCTGATATCACGCAGTATTACGGACTCTGATATCACGCAGTATTACGGACTCTGATATCACGCAGTATTACGGACTCTGATATCACGCAGTATTACGGACTCTGATATAACGCAGTATTACGGACTCTGATGTCACGCAGTATTACGGACTCTGATATAACGCAGTATTATGGACTCTGATATCACGCAGTATTACGGACTCTGATATCACTCAGTATTACGGACTCTGATATCACCCAGTATTACGGACTCTGATATCACCCAGTATTACAGACTCTGATATCTCTCAGTATTATGGACTCTGATATCTCGCAGTATTACAGACTGATATCTGTCAGTATTACGGACTCGGATATCTCGCAGTATTACGGACTCCGATATCACGCAGTATTACGGACTCTGATATCTCGCAGTATTACGGACTCTGATATCTCGCAGTATTACGGACTCTGATATCACTCAGTATTACAGACTGATATCTCTCAGTATTACAGACTCTGATATCTCTCAGTATTATGGACTCTGATATCTCGCAGTATTACAGACTGATATCTCTCAGTATTACGGACTCGGATATCTCGCAGTATTATGGACTCTGATATCACGCAGTATTACAGACTGATATCTTTCAGTATTACAGAATCTGATATCTCGCAGTATTACGGACTCTGATATCACTCAGTATTACAGACTCTGATATCACGCAGTATTACGGACTCTGATATCACGCAGTATTACGGACTCTGATATAACGCAGTATTACGGACTCTGATGTCACGCAGTATTACGGACTCTGATATAACGCAGTATTACGGACTCTGATATCACTCAGTATTACAGACTGATATCTGTCAGTATTACAGACTCTGATATCTCTCAGTATTATGGACTCTGATATCTCGCAGTATTACAGACTGATATCTCTCAGTATTACGGACTCGGATATCTCGCAGTATTATGGACTCTGATATCACGCAGTATTACAGACTCTGATATCACTCAGTATTACGGACTCTGATGTCACGCAGTATTACGGACTCTGATGTCACGCAGTATTACGGACTCTGATATAACGCAGTATTACGGACTCTGATGTCACGCAGTATTACGGACTCTGATATCACCCAGTATTACGGACTCTGATGTCACGCAGTATTACGGACTCTGATATCACCCAGTATTACGGACTCTGATATCACCCAGTATTACGGACTCTGATATCACCCAGTATTACGGACTCTGATGTCACGCAGTGTTACGGACTCTGATATCACGCAGTATTACGGACTCTGATGTCACGCAGTGTTACGGACTCTGATATCACCCAGTATTACGGACTCTGATGTCACGCAGTGTTACGGACTCTGATATCACCCAGTATTACGGACTCTGATGTCACGCAGTGTTACGGACTCTGATATCTCTCAGTATTATGGACTCTGATATCACGCAGTGTTACGGACTCTGATATCTCTCAGTATTATGGACTCTGATATCTCTCAGTATTATGGACTCTGATATCTCTCAGTATTATGGACTCTGATATCACCCAGTATTATGGACTCTGATATCTCTCAGTATTATGGACTCTGATATCACCCAGTATTACGGACTGATATCTTTCAATATTACTAACTCGGATATCTCGCAGTAGTACGGCCTCTGATATCTCCTCACGGAAAGGAAATAAAGGATGTGAGAGAGAGTGGTGTTCTTATAACTCAGTTCATAGTGATAGTGTGTTCTGAAACTCTCGAAAAAGCCTTAAAGAGAGACACTCTTATCACTTCACAGCATTTTGGCTCAATCTGTAATCCTTTGACTCTAAGAGGACACTATGAGGTTGGCTTTAATGACTGATACATCTCATTCTCTCACTCTTACTCCCTCACTCTTGCTTGTCTCTCTCTCTCTCTTTCTTTCTCACTCACTCACCTTTATACTCTCCCTCACTCACTCTCTCTCTCTCTCTCTCTCTCTCTCTCTCTCTCTCTCTCTCTCTCTCTCTCTCTCTCTCTCTCTCTCTCTCTCTCTCTCCTACCCCAGTGGCTACTATCTTCACGGTACCAAATGTCAAGCTGCAGGTGGAGTCAGGTGACAGTATACAGGTGTGTACCAGGACCATCTCCAGCCATGCGAAAGGACCGTCCAGCAGCAAACACTGACCGGGGCAGCCTGCCCCACAGCTAGCCAGGTATGTACACACACATACACACATGCATAAATACACACATACACACACACGCATACACACACATGAACACATATACACACACACAAACATTGCCACATACCACCAACAAAAAACAGCTGCCTTCTGACCAGCAACAGCCCTCAAAGGATCCTAAAGCTGAAGTGGTCATGATATGGTATAGTAAAGTGTAGCAGGGGGTCCTGTGCAATGGCTGGTGGGTTATCTTCAGCTCTGACTGGGGAAGGAGGGGGTCCTGTTCAGCAGGGACATAAAGAAGCTGTATTTGCATGTAATGAGAGATCTGGGGGCCAGACGGAGGGGATAATGATGGTGAAGGGGCCAGGGCCAAACTTGAGGGCCACACCAGGGCCCCACTCACAGGATTATACCTGCAGTTACAGACAGACAGATGCAGGGACAGGTGCATGGGTTTAGGGATGAGGCTCGTTGGGTGAACACTGACTGGAGAGGATGACAACCACACACCTACTCATACACACACACACACACACACACACACACACACACACACACACACACACACACACACACACACACACACACACACACACACACACACACACACACACACACACACACACACACACACACACACACACACACACACACACACACACACACACACACACACACACATAGGGCCATAGGGTACATAAACCAAACACAATAGTTTTACACACCAAACTGGACTATGTATCGATCTCCTCTCCTCTTCCATCTATTTCACACCATCATTTCATCCCAAATCCTCCTACAGTGTATGTGTGCATGTGAATGTGTGTTCATGTTTGTATGTGTGTAAGAGCTGAGAGTGGAAGTCACCCCACTGGGAGAGCTCTGTCCTCTCAGCTGCAGTATTCTTATTGAAATGATCCTCTTTGTCCCTGCCGATCCCACTGCCTGACAGACTGACAGAGCCCCAGTGATCGCAGACTAATCCACATGCACACACACGCTCACATGCACACGCACGCACACACACACACTTTCAAACACACACACAGAAATACATGAATGTCTGGTATTCTAGTGAAGATTTCTGAAAGGTGAAAAGAGGAGGAGGAGGAGGAGGAGGGGAGAATGTGGTGTGGAGGATAGAAGAGTCTACGAGGACCTGGGGGAAGTGTTGTATTATTTATAAGAGGTAGTGCAGGCAGGCAGGCAGGCAAGGCAGGCAGGCAGGCAGGCAGGCAGGCAGGCAGGCAGGCAGGCAGGCAGGCAGGCAGGCAGGCAGGCAGGCAGGCAGGCAGGCAGGCAGGCAGGCAGGCAGGCAGGCAGGCAGGCAGGCAGGCAGGCAGGCAGGCAGGCAGGCAGGCAGGCAGGCAGGCAGGCAGGCAGGCAGGCAGGCAGGCAGGCAGGCAGGCAGGCAGGCAGGCAGGCAGGCAGGCAGGCAGGCAGGCAGGCAGGCAGGCAGGCAGGCAGGCAGGCAGGCAGGCAGGCAGGCAGGCAGGCAGGCAGGCAGGCAGGCAGGCAGGCAGGCAGGCAGGCAGGCAGGCAGGCAGGCAGGCAGGCAGGCAGGCAGGCAGGCAGGCAGGCAGGCAGGCAGGCAGGCAGGCAGGCAGGCAGGGCAGGCAGGCAGGCAGGCAGGCAGGCAGGCAGGCAGGCAGGCAGGCAGGCAGGCAGGCAGGCAGGCAGGCAGGCAGGCAGGCAGGCAGGCAGGCAGGCAGGCAGGCAGGCAGGCAGGCAGGCAGGCAGGCAGGCAGGCAGGCAGGCAGGCAGGCGGAGAGGGTGTATTCTTCCGAGATGTTAATTCCCAGTAGACAGTCTTTGTGCTGTCTAGATGGCTGCTTTCACACAACCCACTACCAGTCTGTTATAGAACTGAATCAAGACCAGAGAGACTGACACACCTCAGACACACAGTTGCAGTACAATGTTCTGACTGAAGAGAGAGACAGAGAGAAGGAGAGAGGGAGATATAGAGAGAGATAGTGAGGGGAAAAGAGAGGAAGACAAGATGGAGGAAGGTGGGGTGGTGAAGAGGGGGTAACAAGAGTAGAGTCATTGAACACTGGTCACTTTAATAATGTTTACATACTCTTTGAACCACTTTATATGTATATACTGTATTCTAGTCAAGGCTCATCCTATATAACTACTGCTGTACACACTTTTTCTATTCATAAACTGTCCATAATGTCTATACACACCATCATATACATATATATTTATATTCCGGACTCTGACATTGCTCTCTATAATGTTTCTATATTTCTTAATTCCTTTATTTAATATATTAATATATGTACGCGGCCAATACAATTTGATTTGATTTAGAAAGAGAGGGAGCAAGCAAATGAATAGAGACATACATGATGGGCTTGTGTGTTGTTTGAAGGGGGAGAGAGAGAGACAGGCTGCACATGGACAGTTATAGAAGTGTACTGCATACTGTATGTTTATTCATGAGTGTGCATTATTCAGGGGAATGGCTGATGCAACATTGTACCTTGCCTTTGCAATGACTCTCTCTGAACCATCGATCCTCACGATGACCATGAAGTTCACTTTGAAGTTATTTTCGACCACCTTTTGGTTGACTTCCATTGAGTTTGTACTTCTTGCAATCAGCCTCGCAAACGTCAGTTTCATATTGCACCGTTCCTTTGGTTCAGAGGTAATAGTCTACAGTCAGCTCCTCTCCTCATCTCCTCTCCTCATCTCCTCTCCTCATCTCCTCTCCTCGTCTCCTCTGGTGTCACAGAGAATGACTGGTGAAAACAAGCGTTGCTTTTAGCTGTGTTTTCACATCTGTGCAGAGAGGCGATGGGAAAGGTATTGGGATGCAGACTGTAGCAGTACCTGTCAGCAGCCAGACAGACAGACAGACATGTGAGAGTCAGACAGACAGAGTACACAGCTCTGGGTCAAGAAGAGGACACTATGGGCCCTCAGCGTCACTATGTCACTTTGAAGATAAGACCGACAAGCGTGCCGAAGCTATAGTGTCTGTCCACTATGTAGAGCAGCCAGGCAGCTGTTTATGTGGCTCACACACACATGCAGCCGTACACGCTCACACAGACACACACACACACACAACGTTTAGCCATGCCTGCTCAGTGGCCACCTGCCTGAGGGCCTCCATACCTCAGCATTGTATTACTTGAGTCTTTGCATAGGCCATACGCACGCACACACACACACACACACACACACACACACACACACACACACACACACACACACACACACACACACACACACACACACACACACACACACACACACACACACACACACACACACACACACACACACACACACACACACACACACACACACACACACACACCTCGACCAGCAGTCTGTCATATATGTTTTGGATACCTGTCCTATTTCCTTTGACCAGCATCAACATCACCTTCAACTAGAGCCAACAGTAAAACTCTGTGCTTTAGTGTAGCATTATGCATTTTCTATACCATTTCAATTGTCAAAGACTCCAGCCACCCTAGTCATGAACTACTGCAAGCGGTACCGGAGCGCCAAGTCTAGGTCGAAACGTCTCCTTAACAGCTGCTACCGACTAGCAACTAGACTGCTAAACCGTTAATCAAATGACTACCTGTGCTATCGGCTTTTTTTTGTGCAAATATTTTCTTACTTTTTAAAATTCTGCATTGTTGGTTAAAAAGGGGTTGTAAGTAACCATTTCACGGTAAGGTTGTAGTCGGCGCATGTGACCTTTTGATTTGATTTATATGATTCACATACAGTATATACGGTATCGTACAGAGACAACAACTGGGGTTTTTGCCTTGACAGTCTTTTTGGGGTTCACAGAATGACCTGGTAGAAAGATTTCAGAGAGAAGACAAACTGCTTTAAAGCTGTCCCCTGCTGTGTGCCCGGGGGAGGGAGAAAGGAAGGAATGAAGAGAGGGAGTGAGGGAGGGATAGAGGGATCACCTGAGGCACTGCCTTCAGGAATGGAGAGCTTTCTGTCAAATAACCTCACTTTGCTCTCCTCTCAGTGTTTCTACTCAACACCAATCCCTGATTCCACTGGCCGTGTCCCATTTGGCAAACTCTCCCTTCTTTGTTTTGATTCTCTCCTCTCTCTCGCCCTTTTTTTCTCCTTCTCTCGCTCCACCTCCCTCTCTTTGTAAACTAATATGCAGTGTGAATAGAGATTGTAATACATTCCTCAGGAGTGTATTATGAATTGGCTCGGTCATTCCCTGTAGAAGGTGCATGAGTCACCAGTGTGTGGATGTGTTTTTTAAAGGCACCATTTCCTTCTGTTAAATATTTCACCCTTCCTTCCTGCCTTCTTTCATGGTGGTCTGAGCTGAGCTGGGAACCGTCTTTGGACCTGAGAACAGTCAGCCTTCCAAGTGTTGAAGTGGAGAGTAAAAGGCTGGTTGGAAGTTTTCTCTCTGTGTGACTCAGTTTGGTGGTGCAGTGTGGAGCTTGTGATTTGACTGATTCTTACTAAGCTCTGAATCACTACCATTACAGCTTCATTTAGGCCTATATACAATATACTGTAGATAGCAAATTTGATATGTGCTGAATGTCTGATTGATTTTATTCAGTGTAATAGGGTATTGTCTTAGTAGTTGGTACATTGATTTTATTCAGTGTAATAGGGTATTGTCTTAGTAGTTGGTACATTGATTTTATTCAGTGTAATAGGGTATTGTCTTAGTAGTTGGTACATTGATTTTATTCAGTGTAATAGGGTATTGTCTTAGTAGTTGGTACATTGATTTTATTCAGTGTAATAGGGTATTGTCTTAGTAGTTGGTTGGTACATTGATTTTATTCAGTGTAATAGGGTATTGTCTTAGTAGTTGGTACATTGATTTTATTCAGTGTAATAGGGTATTGTCTTAGTAGTTGGTACATTGATTTTATTCAGTGATAGGGTATTGTCTTAGTAGTTGGTACATTGATTTTATTCAGTGTAATAGGGTATTGTCTTAGTAGTTGGTACATTGATTTTATTCAGTGTAATAGGGTATTGTCTTAGTAGTTGGTACATTGATTTTATTCAGTGTAATAGGGTATTGTCTTAGTAGTTGGTACATTGATTTTATTCAGTGTAATAGGGTATTGTCTTAGTAGTTGGTACATTGATTTTATTCAGTGTAATAGGGTATTGTCTTAGTAGTTGGTACATTGATTTTATTCAGTGTAATAGGGTATTGTCTTAGTAGTTGGTACATTGATTTTATTCAGTGTAATAGGGTATTGTCTTAGTAGTTGGTACATTGATTTTATTCAGTGTAATAGGGTATTGTCTTAGTAGTTGGTACATTGATTTTATTCATTGATTTTATTTGGTACATTGATTTTATTCAGTGTAATAGGGTATTGTCTTAGTAGTTGGTACATTGATTTTATTCAGTGTAATAGGGTATTGTCTTAGTAGTTGGTACATTGATTTTATTCAGTGTAATAGGGTATTGTCTTAGTAGTTGGTACATTGATTTTATTCAGTGTAATAGGGTATTGTCTTAGTAGTTGGTACATTGATTTTATTCAGTGTAATAGGGTATTGTCTTAGTAGTTGGTACATTGATTACTCATTCAAACATTTCTTTCTTTTCTCTTGTAAAATAATTTTCTTGACCTGTAAAATCACTTGGTTTGTTACATTTTAATGTCAGTCATGATTTGATTTCCAACTGTATTTCTCTTTCTGTTAATCCACATTCTGTGCCCCATCATACCACACTGTAAAACATCTAATTGTGAGTCTCTCCCCCTCTCCTCTGCTCCCCTCTCCTCTCCCCCTTGTTTCCTCTCTATCTTACAGCTCTACAACTCTCATTAGCCGTCAGTTCACACCCTCTCTCTCACTCTCTCTCTCTCGCTCTCTCTCTCTCTATTCCCTCACTTTATCTCTCCTGAGATCTCCCTGTCTTCTCTCTTGCTATGATTATTTATTTCACTTACTCCTTTTCCATCTCTCCGACTCTGCTCCTCCCTCCCCCTTCTCTCTGGTGCTGTGGGTGAGCATCTTTCTCTCTCTCTCTCTCTTCCCTTTGCCCTCTCTAGTGTGTGAGAGTAAAGCTCTTTCTTTCTTCGGCCTGTTTGATTGACAGGCTTGGGGATTGGATCTGATGAGCCACGCTCTCTCACAGGGTCAAGGAGGCTAGTTAGCAAGAGTTGTCAGAGAGAAGAAGAAGAGAGAGAGGGAAAAGAGAGGGATGAGGAGGATGAGGGGGAGAGGGTTCAGGACTCCCCCGGGCAGGTGTTCATCTCAGCAAGACAGCCCCCCCACCACACACACACACACACACACACACACACACACACACACACACACACACACACACACACACACACACACACACACACACACACACACACACACACACACACACACACACACACACACACACACACACACACCTCCCCCAGCTTGTCTCGGGAAGATGGGGCAGGCAGGCAGAGAGGAGGGGTGATAGAGCCCTACAGGGAGACATGGGAATTGATTTCATGTGTAATTTGTTTATCACTAGAGGGGACAAATGCCATCCGCCTTTGGGGGGAGAGAGGGGGAGAAGGAGAGAAGCAGTGGAGGACAGAGCGGGAGGAGAGAGCGGCGGGTGAGGAGAGAGGGAGAGGAGATCTGACTCTGGATCTCTCTCCATCATTACCATAAGCTCCCTTCAGAGCTCCTCCAGTTGTAGGAATGTTTTTCACTTGCTCCCTCTCTCTTGCTCTCTCTTTCTCTGTTTCTCACCCTCCGGCTCTCACTTTCTCTTTCTCTGTTTCGCACCCTCACTCGCTCTTTCTCTCTGTTTCTCCCTCTCCCTCTCTCTCTCTCTCTGTTTCTCACCCTCCCTCCCTCCCCCTCTCTCTCTCTCTGTTTCTCACCCTCCCTCTCTCTCTTTCTTTCTGTTTCTCACCCTCCCTCCCTCCCCTCTCTCTCTCTCTCTGTTTCTTTCTCTCCCTCTCTCTCTCTCTCTGTTTCTCACTCTCTCTCTCTCTGTTTCTCACCCCCCCTCTGTTTATCCCCCTCCCTCTCTCTCTGTTTCTCCCCCTCCCTCTCTCTCTCTCTGTGTTTCTCACTCTCCCTCTCTCTCGTTCTCTGTTTCTCACCCTCACTCTCTCTCGTTCTCTATTTCTCACCCTCCCTCTCTCGTTCTCTGTTTCTCTCCCTCTCTCGTTCTCTGTTTCTCTCCCTCTGTTTCTCCCTCTCTCTCGCTCTCTCTTTCTCTGTTTCTAGCCCTCTCTCGCTCTTTCTCTCTGTTTCTCACTCTCCCTCTCTCTCTCTGTTTCTCACCCTCCCTCTCTCTCTTTCTTTCTGTTTCTCACCCTCCCTCCTTCCCTCCCTCCCTCCCTCCCTCCCTCCCTCCCTCCCTCCCTCCCTCCCTCCCTCCCTCCCTCCCTCCCTCCCTCTCTCTCTCTCTCTGTTTCTCACCCTCCCTCCCTCTCTCTCTCTCTTTCTGTTTCTCACTCGCCCTCTCTCTCTTTCTGTTTCTCACTCTCCCTCTCTCTCTCTCTTTCTTTTTGTTTCTCACCCTCCCTACTCTCTCCCTCTCTCTCTCTCTTTCTGTTTCTCACTTTCCCTCTCTCTTTCTTTCTGTTTCTCACTCTCCCTCTCTCTCTCTCTCTGTTTCTCACCCCCCCTCTCTCTGTTTCTCTCTCCCTCTCTCTCTTTCTGTTTCTCACTCTCCCTCTCTCTCTCTCTGTTTCTCACCCCCCCTCTCTCTGTTTCTCCCTCTCTCTCTTTCTGTTTCTCACTCTCCCTCTCTCTCTTTCTTTTTATTTCTCACCCTCCCTCCTCCCCCCTCCTCCCTCCCTCTCTCTCTCTCTTTCTGTTTCTCACTCTCCCTCTCTCTCTTTCTTTCTGTTTCTCACTCTCCCTCTCTCTCTCTCTCTGTTTCCCACCCTCACTCTCTCTCTGTTTCTCACTCTCCCTCTCTCTCTTTCTTTTTGTTTCTCACCCTCCCTCCCTCTCACTCTCTCTTTCTGTTTCTCACTCTCTCTCTCTCTCTCTCTCTGTTTCTCACTCTCCCTCTCTCTCTCTCTCTCTCTCTGTTTCTCACCCTCCCCTCTCTGTTTCTCACTCTCCCTCTCTCTCTTTTCTTTTTATTTCTCACCCTCCCTCCTCCCCCTCCTCCCTCCCTCTCTCTCTCTCTTTCTGTTTCTCACTCTCCCTCTCTCTTTCTTTCTGTTTCTCACTCTCCCTCTCTCTCTCTCTCTGTTTCCCACCCTCACTCTCTCTCTGTTTCTCACTCTCCTCTCTCTCTTTCTTTTTGTTTCTCACCCTCCCTCCCTCTCACTCTCTCTTTCTGTTTCTCACTCTCTCTCTCTCTCTCTCTCTGTTTCTCACTCTCCCTCTCTCTCTCTCTCTCTCTGTTTCTCACCCTCCCCTCTCTGTTTCTCACTCTCCCTCTCTCTCTCTTTCTGTTTCTCACTCTCCCTCTCTCTCTTTCTTTTTGTTTCTCACCCTCCCTCCTCCCTCCCTCCCTCTCTCTCTCTCTTTCTGTTTCTCACTCTCCCTCTCTCTCTTTCTTTCTGTTTCTCACTCTCCCTCTCTCTCTCTCTCTCTGTTTCCCACCCTCACTCTCTCTCGTTCTCTATTTCTCACCCTCCCTGTCTCGTTCTCTGTTTCTCTCCCTCTCTCGTTCTCTGTTTCTCTCCCTCTCTCCCTCTCTGTTTCTCTCCCTCTCTCGTTCTCTGTTTCTTACCCTCCCTCTCTCTCACTCTCTCTTTCTCTGTTTCTCACCCTCCCTCCCTCTCTCTCTCTCTTTCTGTTTCTCACTCGCCCTCTCTCTCTTTCTGTTTCTCACTCTCCCTCTCTCTCTCTCTTTCTTTTTGTTTCTCACCCTCCCTACTCTCTCCCTCTCTCTCTCTCTTTCTGTTTCTCACTTTCCCTCTCTCTTTCTTTCTGTTTCTCACTCTCCCTCTCTCTCTCTCTCTGTTTCTCACCCCCCCTCTCTCTGTTTCTCTCTCCCTCTCTCTCTTTCTGTTTCTCACTCTCCCTCTCTCTCTCTCTGTTTCTCACCCCCCCTCTCTCTGTTTCTCCCTCTCTCTCTCTCTTTCTGTTTCTCACTCTCCCTCTCTCTCTTTCTTTTTATTTCTCACCCTCCCTCCTCCCCCCTCCTCCCTCCCTCTCTCTCTCTCTTTCTGTTTCTCACTCTCCCTCTCTCTCTTTCTTTCTGTTTCTCACTCTCCCTCTCTCTCTCTCTCTGTTTCCCACCCTCACTCTCTCTCGTTCTCTATTTCTCACCCTCCCTGTCTCGTTCTCTGTTTCTCTCCCTCTCTCGTTCTCTGTTTCTCTCCCTCTCTCCCTCTCTGTTTCTCTCCCTCTCTCGTTCTCTGTTTCTTACCCTCCCTCTCTCTCACTCTCTCTTTCTCTGTTTCTCACCCTCCCTCCCTCTCTCTCTCTTTTTCTGTTTCTCTCGCCCTCTCTCTCTTTCTGTTTCTCACTCTCCCTCTCTCTCTCTCTTTTTTTGTTTCTCACCCTCCCTACTCTCTCCTCTCTCTCTCTCTTTCTGTTTCTCACTTTCCCTCTCTCTTTCTTTCTGTTTCTCACTCTCCCTCTCTCTCTCTTCTGTTTCTCACCCCCCTCTCTCTGTTTCTCTCTCCC
>NC_060191.1:13316197-13321197 GCF_021184085.1 Oncorhynchus gorbuscha
CCTCTCTCTCTTTCTTTCTGTTTCTCACTCTCCCTCTCTCTCTCTCTCTGTTTCCCACCCTCACTCTCTCTCGTTCTCTATTTCTCACCCTCCCTGTCTCGTTCTCTGTTTCTCTCCCTCTCTCGTTCTCTGTTTCTCTCCCTCTCTCCCTCTCTGTTTCTCTCCCTCTCTCGTTCTCTGTTTCTTACCCTCCCTCTCTCTCGCTCTCTCTTTCTCTGTTTCTCACCCTCTCTCGCTCTTTCTCTCTGTTTCTCACTCTCCCTCTCTCTCTCTCTCTGTTTCTAACCCTCCCTCCCTCCCTCCCTCCCTCCCTCCCTCCCTCCCTCCCTCCCTCCCTCCCTCCCTCCCTCCCTCCCTCCCTCCCTCCCTCCCTCCCTCTCTCTCTCTCTCTGTTTCTCACTCTCTCTCTCTCTGTTTCTCACCCTCCCTCTCTCTGTTTCTCCCTCTCCCTCTCTTTCTTTCTTTTTGTTTCTCACCTCCCTCCCTCCTCCCTCCCTCTCTCTCTCTCTTTCTGTTTCTCACTCTCCCTCTCTCTTTCTTTTTGTTTCTCACCCTCCCTCCTCCCTCCCTCTCTCTCTCTCTTTCTGTTTCTCACTCTCCCTCTCTCTCTTTCTTTCTGTTTCTCACTCTCCCTCTCTCTCTCTGTTTCCCACCCTCCCTCCTCTCTCTCTCTCTCCACTCTCTCTCGTTCTCTATTTCTCACCCTCCCTGTCTCGTTCTCTGTTTATCTCCCTGTCTCGTTCTCTGTTTCTCTCCCTCTCTCCCTCTCTGTTTCTCTCCCTCTCTCGTTCTCTGTTTCTTACCCTCCCTCTCTCTCGCTCTCTCTTTCTCTGTTTCTCACCCTCTCTCGCTCTTTCTCTCTGTTTCTCGCTCTCCCTCTCTCTCTCTCTCTCTCTCTCTGTTTCTCACCCTCCCTTTCTCTCTCTCTCTGTTTCTCACTCTCTTTCTCTCTCTCTCTGTTTCTCACCCTCCCTCTCTCTGTTTCTTTCTGTTTCTCACCCCCTCCCTCCCTCCCTCTCTCTCTCTGTTTCTCACTCTCCCTCTCTCTCTTTCTCTCACTCTCTCTCTCTCTCTGTTTTTCACCCTCCCTCTCTCTCTTTCTTTCTGTTTCTCACCCTCCCTCCCTCCCTCTCTCTCTCTCTCTGTTTCTCACTCTCCCTCTCTCTCTCTCTCTGTTTCTCACTCTCTCTCTCTCTCTGTTTTTCACCCTCCCTCTCTCTCTTTCTTTCTGTTTCTCACCCTCCCTCCCTCCCTCCCTCCCTCCCTCTCTCTCTCTCTCTCTGTTTCTCACTCTCCCTCTCTCTCTCTCTCTCTGTCTCTCACTCTCCCTCTCTCTCTCGCTCTCTGTTTCTCACCCTCCCTCTCTCTCTTTCTTTCTGTTTCTCACCCTCACTCCCTCTCCCTCTCTATCTCTCTGTTTCTCACTCTCCCTCTCTCTCTCTCTCTGTCTCTCACTCTCCCTCTCTCTCTCGCTCTCTGTTTCTCACCCTCCCTCTCTCTCTTTCTTTCTGTTTCTCACCCTCACTCCCTCTCCCTCTCTCTCTCTCTCTGTTTCTCACTCTCCCTCTCTGTCTCTCTCTGTTTCTCACTCTCCCTCTCTCTCTCTCTTCTCTGTTTCTCACTCTCCCCCTCTCTCTCTCTGTTTCTCACCCTCCCTCTCTCTCTTTCTTTCTGTTTCTCCCCCTCCCTCCCCCTCTCTCCCTCTGTTTCTTACTCTCCCCCTCTCTCTCTATCTCTCTCTCTCTCTCTCTCTCTCTCTCTCTCTCTCTCTCTCTCTCTCTCTCTCTCTCTCTCTCTCTCTCTCTCTCTGTTTCTCCCTCTCCCTCTCTCTATCTCTGTTTCTCACCCTCCCTCCCTCCCTCCCTCCCTCCCTCCCTCCCTCCCTCCCTCCCTCCCTCCCTCCCTCCCTCCCTCTCTCTCTCTCTCTGTTTCTCACTCTCCCTCTCTCTTTTTCTCTCTGTTTCTCACTCTCCCCTCTCTCTCTCTCTCTGTTTCTCACTCTTCCTCTCTCTCTTTCTTTCTGTTTCTCACTCTCCCTCCTTCCCTCCCTCTCTCTCTCTCTCTGTTTCCCACTCTCCCTCCCTCTCTCTCTCTCTCCCTCTGTTTTCTCACTCTCCCTCTCTCTCTCTCTCTGTTTCTCACCCTCCCTCCCTCCCTCTCTCTCTTTCTTTCTGTTTCTCACCCTCCCTCTCTCTGTTTCTCACTCTCCCTCTCTCTCTTTTTGTTTCTCACCCTCCCTCCTCCCTCCCTCTCTCTCTCTTTCTGTTTCTGACTCTCCCTCTCTCTATTTCTTTCTGTTTCTCACTCTCCCTCCTCCCTCCCTCCCTCTCTCTCTCTCTTTCTGTTTCTCACTCTCCCTCTCTCTATTTCTTTCTGTTTCTCACTCTCCCTCTCTCTCTCTCTCTCGTTCTCTGTTTCTCACCCTCCCTCTCTCTCGTTCTCTGTTTCTCTCCCTCTCTCGTTCTCTGTTTCTCTCCCTCTCTTTTCTCTGTTTCTCTCCCTCTCTCGTTCTCTGTTTCTCTCCCTCTCTCCAGCTCCCATCCCTGTCTTTCTCTTTCTCTCATAGTAGTTGACAGTAGTTAATGTTGTTGAGCTCAGCCTCTAAATAGATAACCTCTGGCAGATGATGATGATAATGACAAAAGCGAAGAATGCGTGTGTGGGTGCGTGTGTGGTTGTGGGTGTGTGCGCGTCCATGAATGTGTGTGTGTGTGTGTGTGTGTGTGTGTGCGTCCATGCATGTGTGTTTGTGTGTGTGTGTGTATGCGCGTCGTGTGTGTGTGTGTGTGTGTGTGTGTGTGTGTGTGTGTGTGTGTGTGTGTGTGTGTGTGTGTGTGTGTGTGTGTGTGTGTGTGTGTGCGTGCGTGCGTGCGTGCGTGCGTGCGTGCGTGCGTGCGTGCGTGCGTGTGTGTCTATGTGTGTGTGTACGAGTCCATGCATGTGTGTGTGCGCCCGCGTCCATGCATGTGTGTGTGTGCATGCGTTCCTGGATGGAGACAGTGGTGAGTATGAGCTCAGATGGCTCAGCACCCGTCCGTGTCGCCCAACCAGAAGGCGTTATCCTTATTCTAGATGCGAATTTGAAGCATATTAAGAAAAGCTCTGCAATTTACTCCCCTCCTAATTTTTTTATAAAATGGCAAGTTATTGCTTTAAAACATCCGCCATCCTTATTTATTTCCCAGGAGGAAATGCAGAGAAACATAAATAAAGCATAGGTTGAGAATATATGTCACAGCAGCCTGGTGGAAGCTGACAAACTGTGGTAAACAAAATCACATTCAGGTTCCGGAGAGAAAGGACATGTATTTGTGCACAGTATGAACACATAACACACTACATCTCGTTCTCTCTCACCGTCTCTCTCTCTCTTTCTCTCTTTCCTTCTATCTCCCTCCCTCTCTCTGTCTCTACATATCTCGCCCCCTCTCTCTTTCTCCCTCCCTCCCGCTCTCTCTCTCTCTTCCTCTCTCTCTCCCCCTGTCTCTTTCTCCCAACATATGTGCCTCTCTAATGAGCATAGCATACATAGCTTTTCTGCTTTTTTTCTTTCACTCTTGTTTTTGTTTCTCAAAAAAATGGTCTTGTGTGAAGGAGCCAACAGCTTCACCATCTCCTCATCCAGCAGCAGCAGAAGCCTCGGTAGCAGAAGCCTCAGTAGCAGAAGCCTCGGTAGCAGAAGCCTCTGTAGCAGAAACCTCAGTGGTTCCTTTTGGTTCCCCTCTGCTCACTGAAACTGGGTTAAATTAAAGTTGTCTAATTAAAACTTGGCCTGTCTTCCATCTTCCATTGATGTGTTTGTTAGGAAGAATCTGTTAATGCTACTTAGGGACGATGAGTTTCCTAAATTGACATACAGTATATGTCAACACAGAATGGGGGTGATAATAGACGGGACCTCTGGATTTTGTGTTTATGTTTGCGTGTGTGTGTGTGTGTGTGTGTTGTGTGTGTGTGTTGTGTCAGTGAGTGTGTGTGTGTGTGTTGTGTCAGTGAGTGTGTGTGTGTGTGTGTGTGTGTGTGTGTGTGTGTGTGTGTGTGTGTGTGTGTGTGTGTGTGTGTGTGTGTGTGTGTGTGTGTGTGTGTGTGTGTGTGTGTGTGTGTGTGTGTGTGTGTGTGTGTGTGTGTGTGTGTGTTGTGTCAGTGAGTGTGTGTGTGTGTGTGTTGTGTCAGTGAGTGTGTGTGTGTATGCACGTGTTATGTAAGAGGGAAGAGAGCAGAGTGTTCTCCAATGTGAGTCTTCTGACATGTTTTTGGTTTGTGTTTCCACTGGAGTTGTACATATGTCGGACTGGGAGACAGGTTGGCTGTGTAGGGGCCAATTACCTTGACGAGATAGCAGGTCGACATTACCGGGAGAAAAGAGAGGGAGGGGGAGAGAGAGAGAGCAGGTGTCAGGTCTCCTCACTAAATATGCACAACAGCCTAGTGCCCCAGCCAGCCTAGAGCAGAATGCAAATATATCCAATGTGCAGCCAACCTCTCACACCCACAACTTCTCAAAGACACTCTTTCATATTACTGACATCTAACTCTGATTCACAGAAAGTAAATCTTTTCCCAGTTTCTTCATTCCCCTCCAAAGGACCATAGAGCCCCTTCTATATTCTTAACAGTCTCATGTACATCATTTATAAAAGACAGATTCATAGCAGATCTCACACAGGGATAATCCACTACAGTGACTCATTGTTCTGAGGACTTGTAGCTGAAGTTGAGGAGGGGGAACTGAAGACCACTAGCTCTATACCATACGGCTGCTGTGATGTGAAGGGTCTGGTTGGTCAGTTTGAAGCTGGAAGTCAGCAGGAAGGAGGAAGACTGACCCGTACGGATCTGGACTCACAAATTAGAGCCCCAGCAGGGAGTCTCCATGGTAACGCCGCATGGTCACACTGTAACTGTGTGGATCAGAGGGTTGGAACACTGGTTCTAGTTATGCATCAAGCTCTACACACACACATATATATATAGAGAGAGGGAGAGAGATGTGTGTTGAA
>NC_060191.1:13326197-13353697 GCF_021184085.1 Oncorhynchus gorbuscha
ATTTTGCTGATCAGAAAGTTAAAAGTTACATTTATGAAATTCTTCTATGAACAGACAGTATGGTGTTTTTAGGCTGTGTGCCCTACCAGTAACGGCATGCTAGAATTGAGCTAGATGAGTCCAAATGAGTTATTGAAATGTGAAACAAAAGAACACACAGTTAAATCAAAGACTAGACCGTTCCACAACAGCCTAAAGGAAAGACCCAAACAATTACACACAGATACGTGATCAAATTTCACTCTGGTACACACACACACACACACACACACACACACACACACACACACACACACACACACACACACACACACACACACACACACACACACACACACACACACACACACACACACACACACACACACACACACACACACACACGCAGGCAGAGAGACATGAGGTGGTCCTTCTGTAGCTCAGTTGGTAGAGCATGGCGCTTGTAACGCCAGGGTAGTGGGTTCGATCCCCGGGACCACCCATACGTAGAATGTATGCACACATGACTGTAAGTCGCTTTGGATAAAAGCGTCTGCTAAATGGCATATATTATTATATATTATAGGTATAGATTGACTCAACGTGCTGGAGCTGCGGTGTCGTGATTTCATGCCTGTTTTGTTGGCTAACAAAGCCTTACGCTCTCTGCACTGCAGGCACTGATTTCGTGTGTGTGTGTGTGTGTGTGTGTGTGTGTGTGTGTGTGTGTGTGTGTGTGTGTGTGTGTGTGTGTGTGTGTGTGTGTGTGTGTGTGTGTGTGTGTGTGTGTGTGTGTGTGTGTGTGTGTGTGTGTGTGTGTGTGTGTGTGTGTGTGTGTGTGTGTGTGTGTGTGTGTGTGTGTGTGTGTGTGTGTGTGTGTGTGTGTTACCTGGGAGACAGTCTGAAAGCCCAGCTTTTTAAGGAGGGAAAGAGACTGAGGGATAGAGGAGGGGGTTGTATTAGCCATACGGGGCTCAGCAGGACAGGGAGAGATCCAGCTCCACTCACCCCCCAACCAGCCTCATTTCTCAGCTCCAACCCTCCTCACACTCTCATCCAGCCCCATTCTCCCCCACTCCAAACCAGGCAGTATTGGATGAGATACAGCATAGACTGGGAGTGCAGGTCTGTTATTAACCCTTTGCTGTGTTTTCACAGTGCTGGGTAGGGAGGGATGTATTTGAGGTGATGATGTCTGAATTCTAACACAGCAGGAGAGCCAGCCGGTGTGTTCAGGATACGTTCAGGGACGATTATTCCACGAGTCGTGCGCCGGCAACTTTTCAGCATTTTTGCTGGCCGTTGCAATCTGATTATGTTGTTATGTTATTAGTTTAATAACTTAGCTGACTTCCTGATCCAGCGTAGAGGGTTAGAATAGTTTTTCACATGCGCTGCCCTGCAAGGCTGCTGGGTTTATTAATGAGAGAGATTATGAGACTTGGAGAGACTTTAGTGAGGGGATATTTTAAGTCTTATACTCTAGTGTGGGGATACTCTAGTGTGGGGTTATTCTAGGTCTTATATTCTAGTGTGGGGATACTCTAGTGTGGGGTTATTCTAGGTCTTATATTCTAGTGTGGGGATACTCTAGTGTGGGGATACTCTAGGTCTTATACTCTAGTGTTGTGGTACTCTAGTGTGGGGATTGTCTCATATGGGGATACTCTAGGTCTTATACTCTAGTGTGGGGATACTCTAGGTATTATAATCTAGTGTGGGGATACTCTAGGTCTTATATTCTAGTGTGGGGATACTCTAGGTCTTATATTCTAGTGTGGGGATACTCTAGGTCTTATATTCTAGTGTGGGGATACTCTAGGTATTATAATCTATACTCTAGTGTGGGGATACTCTAGGTATTATAGTATAGTGTGGGGATACTCTAGGTATTATAATCTAGTGTGGGGATACTCTAGGTATTATAATCTAGTGTGGGGATACTCTAGGTATTATAGTATAGTGTGGGGATACTCTAGGTATTATAATCTAGTGTGGGGATACTCTAGGTATTATAATATAGTGTGGGGATACTCTAGGTATTATAATCTAGTGTGGGGATACTCTAGGTCTTATACTCTAGTGTTGTGGTACTCTAGTGTGGGGATAATCTAGTGTGGGGATACTCTAGGTATTGTAATCTAGTGTGGGGATACTCTAGTATAATCTAGGGGGGATACTCTAGGTCTTATACTCTAGTGTGTACTCTAGGTATTATATCTAGTGTGGGGATACTCTAGTGTGGGGATACTCTAGGTATTATAATATAGTGTGGGGATACTCTAGGTCTTATATTCTAGTGTGGGGATACTCTAGGTATTATAATATAGTGTGGGGATACTCTAGTGTGGGGATACTCTAGGTCTTATAATCTAGGTATTATAATCTAGTGTGGGGATACTCTAGGTCTTATATTAGGTCTTATAATCTAGTGTGGGGATACTCTAGGTCTTATATTCTAGTGTGGGGATACTCTAGGTATTATAATCTAGTGTGGGGATACTCTAGGTATATAGTGTGGGGATACTCTAGTGTGGGGATACTCTATACTCTAGGTATTATAATCTAGGTATTATAATCTAGTGTGTGGGGGATACTCTAGGTATTATAATCTAGTGTGGGGATACTCTAGGTATTATAATCTAGTATTATAATCTAGTGTGGGGGGGATACTCTAGGTATTATAATCTAGTGTGGGGATACTCTAGGTATTATAATCTAGTGTACTCTAGGGATACTCTAGGTATTATAATCTAGTGTGGGGATACTCTAGGTATTATAATCTAGTGTGGGGATACTCTAGGTATTATAATCTCTAGTGTGGGGGATACTCTAGGTATTATAATCTAGTGTGGGGATACTCTAGGTATTATAATCTAGTGTGGGGATACTCTAGGTATAATCTAGTGTGGGGATATAATAATCTAGTGTGGGGATACTCTAGGTATTATAATCTATTGTGGGGGATACTCTAGGTATTATAATCTAGTGTGGGGATACTCTAGGTATACTCTATAATCTAGTGTGGGGATACTCTAGGTATTATAATCTAGTGTGGGGATACTCTAGGTATTATATTCTAGTGTGGGGATACTCTAGGTATTATAATCTAGGGTGGGGATACTCTAGGTCTTATATTCTAGCGTGGGGATACTCTAGGTGTTATAATCTAGTGTGGGGATACTCTAGGTATTATAATCTAGTGTGGGGATACTCTAGGTATTATAATATAGGGTGGGGATACTCTATACTCTAGGTATGATAATCTAGTGTGGGGATACTCTAGGTATTATAATCTATTGTGGGGATACTCTAGGTATTATAATCTAGGGTGGGGATACTCTAGGTCTTATACTCTAGTGTGGGGATACTCTAGGTATTATAATCTAGGGTGGGGATACTCTAGGTATTATAATCTAGTGTGGGGATACTCTAGGTATTATAATCTAGGGTGGGGATACTCTAGGTCTTATACTATAGTGTTGTGGTACTCTAGTGTGGGGATAATCTAGTGTGGGGATACTCTAGGTCTTATACTCTAGTGTTGTGGTACTCTAGTGTGGGGATAATCTAGTGTGGGGATTGTCTAGTATGGGGATACTCTAGGTCTTATACTCTAGTGTGGGGATACTCTAGGTCTTATACTCTAGTGTTGTGGTACTCTAGTGTGGGGATACTCTAGTGTGGGGATACTCTAGGTCTTATACTCTAGTGTGGGGATACTCTAGGTCTTATTCTCTAGTTTGGTTGTACTCTAGTGTGGGGACACTCTGGTGTGTGGATACTCTAGGTCTTATACTCAAGGTCTTATACTCTAATGTGTGGATACTCTAGTTCTTATACTCTAGTGTGGGGATACTCTAATGGGTGGATACTCTAGGTCTTATACTCTCGTGTGGGGATACTGCAGTGGTTGGATACTCTAGTGTGGGGATACTCTAGGTCTTATACTCTAATGTGGGGATACTCTAGGTTTTATGCTCTAGTGTGGGGATACTCTAGTGTGGGGATAATTTAGTGTGGGGTTAGTTTTGTGTGGGGATACTCTAGGTCTTATTCTCTAATTGGTCGATTCTTTTGGTCTTATACTCTAGTGTGGTGATGCTCTTGCTTCAGGATACTGTAGCGTTGTAAACTGTAGACTGTGGTATGTGGAGACTCTAAGACTTATATACTGTACACCTCCTTTTTGTGCTCATTTACTCCCTCCAGGCCTCTCTGAAGAACAGTGCTCTGTGGTACTATGTAATGATCTATGTGAGCCCTCACTACTATCATAGCTACCCATACTATACATGTTCAACTGTACAATCTCTATACTGTTCCGTAGTGTTGATAATCACTCCCCAGTCTACACTGCTGTCTGCCAATGAGTGTGTGAGTTGTATGTTGAGGGGGTTCAGAGTGGTGTGCCTGCTCTGGCAGTGAGACCAACTAAGGGATGGATCTTTCAGAGCCCCAAAATATCCTCTAATTGTTTGTGTAAGCAGCTCTGGCTTCAGACGAGGCCATGAAGGGGGTCTCAGCAGGGGAGGAGAGAGGGGGAGTGGAGAGGAGAGAGGGGGAGCGCGAGAGAGAGATGAGGTGGGAACTGAGCTGCACTTCCTAACCTCCTGCCAAATGTATGACAATATTAGAGACACAGATCCACAAAGAATTCAAAAAACAACTCCAGTTTTGATGAACTCCCATATCTACTGGGTGAAATCGCACAGTGTGCCATCACAGCAGCAAGATTTGTGAACTGTTCCCACAAGAAAAGGGCAACCAGTGAAGAACAAACACCATTGTAAATATAACCCATATTTATATTCATTTATATTCCCTTTAGTAATTTAACTTTTTTATTTATTTTAATTTTATTTAACTAGGCAAGTCAGTTAAGAACAAATTCTTATTTTCAATGACAGCCTAGGAAGAGTTGGTTAACTGCCTGTTCAGGGGCAGAACGACAGATTTGTACCTTGTCAGCTCGGGGATTTGAACTTGCAACCTAGTGGTTTTCACATCGTTCTTCCGACACATTGGTGCTTCTGGGTTAAGCGGCCGTTGTGCATTGGCTGGCTTGTGTTTTGGAGGACGCACGGCTCTCGACTTTCGCCTCTCCCGAGTCCGTATGGGAGTTTCAGCGATGGGACAGGACTGTATCTATCAATTGCATATCCACGAAATTGGAGAGAAAAAGGGCTAAAGAAGGAAAGAAAAGAAAGTTGCCTGTAGAGCCTCTCAAAGTGTATTTCATTTATTCTAAGTATCTTGACATGTGACAACTAGATGGTGC
Source organism: Oncorhynchus gorbuscha (assembly GCF_021184085.1). Classification (NCBI taxonomy): domain Eukaryota; kingdom Metazoa; phylum Chordata; class Actinopteri; order Salmoniformes; family Salmonidae; genus Oncorhynchus; species Oncorhynchus gorbuscha. Next base: position 13,331,458 of record NC_060191.1, read on the forward strand.
CATCTACAGAGAAACTGCTAGTATTTTATTGAAAATATCCCTCTTTGCTGCCTAAGTTGCAGGCCTCTGGCTAGGAAATGAATAAAACATATAGTAGATGAAGTATCTGAATCCCCATAAAAACATAACATAGTCTTTCAGAATAAATTAAAGTCCAAAATACAACTACTGATAACTTTTTAGTTTAGTTATCCAGAGTAAGAGCAAGAGCGTCTAAATATTATGGAAATATGCAACACATTTCCCAAGCAGATTCCTCCCTCTCTGACTCCTCCCTACCTCTTAATCATGGCCTGTAGTTCATTAAACTATGTGGATCGTAATACTTACACAAAATAGACTAATTAATACACTAGACAATAGCTCTCTCCAGAGTAGTGCTAGATGCTGAACTAAATCCTCATCACACACAGAATGTAAACTGAAGGCCTACAAAACACCTCCTCCCAAGTTTCAGTCCAGCTTCCTTCATGCAGCACCCATTCTGATAAGGTTGTCTAACCTATGACAATAAACAGTTGGTTTCTCTGTAATCTCGGACTCCCAGAATTAAACTATTGCGTAATTGCGTCAGATGCTCGATGAAGCTGTCGGGAAGACGTGTTTGAAAATATACTAACAAGCCTAACGAAGTCTCCACCGCTCTAACAGAAACTCTCAGCCAGTTTCTGGGAAGAATATAAAGCCAAATGTCTCCTCTTTCGAAATTAGAAGGATGCAAGCACCTGCAAAATCCAGATTTGTCCAAGTGATCAGTGACAAAACATCAGCGTAGCGGGAACAAAGTTCCTCGTCAGGCGTCGCATCCTACAGTCTGTCGACAGACCCTTCTACCAGTTATGTTACATGGTACGTGCATCTGTCCACAAGAGATGAGTTTCTCTGAAACAACATAAAGTCATGTCGAGGAGAAAGACTGGGAGATCAGGAGAGAGACAGAGAGATGATGGACAGAGCAATGTAAAAATCATTTTCTGGAAGATGATGTAGCTCAAGTACCAAGTTAGCTGCAGTATGTATGAAGTCTTGAGTAAACTGAGGGCAGAGTAGGGACTCTATCTCCCAGTAATGGTTAGCTGATAGGGGGAGTACAAGGCTTAGTGACTCACTGTGTTTAATGAGGTTCCTGTATTGACATATCATTTTTTTTACCCCTTTTTCTCCCCAATTACGTGGTATCCAATTGGTAGTTACGGTCTTGTCTCATCACTGCAACTCCCGTACAGACTTGGGGGAGGCGAAGGTCAAGAGCTGTGCGTTCTCCGAAACACAACTCAACCAAGCCATACTGCTTCTTGACACAATGCCCACTTAACCCGGAAGCCAGCCACACCAATGCGCTCAGCCCGCGACAGGTGTCGCTAGAGTTCGATGGGACATGGACATCCCTGCCGACCAAACCCTCCCCTAACCCGGATGACACTGGGCCAATGCTGGGCCAATTGTGCGCTGCCCTGTCACGGCTGGCTGCGACAGAGCCTGGACTTGAACCAGATCCTCTAGTGGCACAGCTAGCACTGTGATGCAGTGCCTTAGACCACTGCTCCACCTGGGAGGCTGTATTGACGTATTTTACCATACACTGAAGCACACATTAGTACACACACACACACACACACACACACACACACACACACACACACACACACACACACACACACACACACACACACACACACACACACACACACACACACACACACACACACACACACACACACACACACACTAGAAGATGTGGGCATCCTTAACGGGTCCACATCCTAAACAGAGTAGTGTGTGTGTGTGTGTGTGTGTGTGTGTGTGTGTGTGTGTGTGTGTGTGTGTGTGTGTGTGTGTGTGTGTGTGTGTGTGTGTGTGTGTGTGTGTGTGTGTGTGTGTGTGTGTGTGTGTGTGTGTGTGTGTGTGTGTGTGTGTGTGTGTGTGTGTGTGTGTGTGTGTGTGTGAACGAGTGAGTGAGTTCATTATCCGACTCATTGGTCCTTTAAACTGGGGCACCTACCAACCTGCCTGTCCACACTCCCAGTCACACACACCAGCCTACCCAGTCACACACACCAGCCTACCCAGTCACACACACCAGCCTACCCAGTCACACACACCAGCCTACCCAGTCACACACACCAGCCTACCCAGTCACACACACCAGCCTACCCAGTCACACACACCAGCCTACCCAGTCACACACACCAGCCTACCCAGTCACACACACCAGCCTACCCAGTCACACACACCAGCCTACCCAGTCACACACACCAGCCTACGCCACTACCTACTTAGGCCAATGAATATATAATGATGCCAGTGGCACTGTTGGCTCCTCCGCTTCCCAGCACTGGTTCACTTTCTGTGTCAGCTCAGCGGAATATGAATATGGATTATGGAATGTACCCAGTGGGTTACAGCTGGGAGGGAGGGGATTTTTTACAGCCTTAATTACACGCCATGTTATAATTATCCTCCCTTCCTTCTCTCTCATTTCTCTCCTTTCTCTTTCTCTCTTTCTATGCCACTGTAACCTTGATAAAGTATAATGATGGAGATATATATATATTTTGTTTAATAGAGGTAGTTGCTAGCTACCTGAGGTCTTCAGTTGTGCTTTTTGTTCAACAACAAGGCTATGGTTTGTTGTCTAACCAGTGTGACCTGTATCTCTGTGTAAACATGTTTAGTGTTACAGGGGATCATAAACCTTTGTAACCTCTTATTACCACAGGCTACATACTATTTGAGAGTTTTCAGTGCATCATATCATTCCCTAATAATAGTGCATGACAGTCATGACCAACCTCTCCCATCCCACCACCATAACGTCACCATATCGTGTGTGTGTGTGTGTGTGTGTGTGTGTGTGTGTGTGTGTGTGTGTGTGTGTGTGTGTGTGTGTGTGTGTGTGTGTGTGTGTGTGTGTGTGTGTGTGTGTGTGTGTGTGTGTGTGTGTGTGTGTGTGTGTGTGTGTGTGTGTGCGATAAGGATCCACCTTTAGCCAGCAATGCCCCCCCCCCCCCCCCGTGTCACTGACTGTCCCCAACCACAAGACACCCCACCACACACACATATATTTCTTTCATTCTCTCACATTCTTTCTTTAATTCTCTCTTTCTTACTTTCTCTCTCTCTCCCCCTTTCCTGAATTAGCTCTATATCTGTCATGCCCTGTGTGTCCATTTGCCTTTAATCTCATTACAGGGAGAGAGGGGGGGATATACAGAAATAGATCGGTATGTTCCAGCTCATTTCCTCACTAAATTCAGCCGTTTAGGGCACAATAAAGCCGCTTTCAGCCTGCACTGCCACCAGCCCTGTGGAGTGTGTGTATGTGTTAGTGTCATGGTGAAGTGGTAACATGTTTAATGCTGGTTAGGGAGAGGGACTGTTGCTCTGGGCCTGTTTAGTGCTGGTTAGGGAGAGGTACTGTTGCTCTGGGCCTGTTTGGTGCTGGTTAGGGAGAGGGACTGTTGCTCTGGGCCTGTTTGGTGCTGGTTAGGGAGAGGGACTGTTGCTCTGGGCCTGTTTAGTGCTGGTTAGGGAGAGGGACTGTTGCTCTGGGCCTGTTTAGTGCTGATTAGGGAGAGGTACTGTTGCTCTGGGCCTGTTTAGTGCTGGTTAGGGAGAGGGACTGTTGCTCTGGGCCTGTTTGGTGCTGGTTAGGGAGAGGGACTGTTGCTCTGGGCCTGTTTAGTGCTGGTTAGGGAGAGGGACTGTTGCTCTGGGCCTGTTTAGTGCTGGTTAGGGAGAGGTACTGTTGCTCTGGGCCTGTTTGGTGCTGGTTAGGGAGAGGGACTGTTACTCTGGGCCTGTTTAGTGCTGGTTAGGGAGAGGGACTGTTGCTCTGGGCCTGTTTAGTGCTGGTTAGGGAGAGGGACTGTTGCTCTGGGCCTGTTTAGTGCTGGTTAGGGAGAGGGACTGTTGCTCTGGGCCTGTTTAGTGCTGGTTAGGGAGAGGGACTGTTGCTCTGGGCCTGTCATTGTGGCCCTATAAATGTGCTTCTGGATCTGAGGACCGTGACTGAGGATAAATGAGTGCTTAATAGAGATTTAGACAGCAGCATATTGAGACAGAACATATTGTGTATTGAGACAGAACATATTGTGTATTGAGACAGAACATATTGGGAGACCTATTGTTTTGAGACAGAACTGGTATATTGAGACAGAACATATTGTATATTGAGGCAGAACATATTGTGTATTGAGACAGAACATATTGTATATTGAGACAGAACACATTGTATATTGAGACAGAACATATTGTATATTGAGACAGAACATATTGTAGAGACAGAACATAATATTGAGACAGGACATATTGTATATTGAGACAGGACATATTGTATATTGAGACAGAACATATTGATATTGAGACAGAACATATTGTGTATTGAGACAGAACATATTGTATATTGAGACGGAACATATTGTGTATTGAGACAGAACATATTGTATATTGAGACGGAACATATTGTGTATTGAGACAGAACATATTGTGTATTGAGACGGAACATATTGTATATTGAGACAGGACATATTGTATATTGAGACAGAACATATTGTGTATTGAGACAGAACATATTGTATATTGAGACAGGACATATTGTATATTGAGACAGGACATATTGTATATTGAGACAGAACATATTGTGTATTGAGACAGAACATATTGTATATTGAGACGGAACATATTGTGTATTGAGATGGAACATATTGTATATTGAGACGGAACATATTGTATATTGAGACAGAACATATTGTATATTGAGACAGAACATATTGTGTATTGAGACAGAACATATTGTGTATTGAGACAGAACATATTGTATATTGAGACAGAACATATTGTATATTGAGACAGGACATATTGTATATTGAGACAGAACATATTGTATATTGAGACAGAGCATATTGTTGGTGTCACCCTCTGACCTTAGATCTTTTATTCTCTATTTTGGTTAGGTCGGGGTGTGACTAGCGTGGGCATTCTAGTTTCTTTATTTCTAGGTTGGCTTGGTATGGTTCCCAATTAGAGGCAGCTGTCTATCGTTGTCTCTGATTGGGGATCATATTTAGGCAGTTTTTTCCCCCCTGTTTGTTGTGGGATCTTGTTTGTGTGTAGTTGCCTTGAGCACTGCATAGCTTCACGTTCCTTTCTTTCTTCTTTATTGTTTTTTGACGGTTCACGTTAAATAAAGATGATGAACCCAACCCACGCTGCATTTTGGTCCCATTCTTACAACAACATTTGTGACAGAAGATCCCAACACCCACGGAAAAAGCAGCGTGGCCAGGAGGAGCAGGGATCCTGGGCCTGGGAAGAAAGCCAGGAGTGGAGAACATCCTGGACTTGGGACAAAATAATTGCAGGAGACAAAAGCCTGCCATGGAAGCAGGTGGAGGCAGCGAAGGAGGGACAGTGACGACATCGGGGTTCGCGGCCATGACGTAGGCCCAAGAAGCAGCCTCAAAAAAGTTTGGGGGGCAAACGGAGTGGTCGGTGACGCTGAGGGGTGAGTCAGAGACCATGGAGGAAGTGATGGATGGATTGAGAGAGAGGGAGGGGTGAGATAGAGACCTTTGAGGAGTGGTTGGCAAAATGTGAAGAGAGTTAAGCGAAAGAGCTGTAGGTTTGGCTGGAGAGGCAAGACAGTCGCCCTGAGGAGCGTGTTAGCCATCCGATGCCACCTGTGCCAGCTCTCCACACTCGCTTTGAGCAGAGTGTCATCGTTCCGGTACAATGTGTGCCAGTTCTACACACCGTGTGTGTCTCCAGTGCACCTCCACTGCCCAGTACGTTGTGTGCCAGCTCCCCCACTTGCTGTGCAAAGGTTGTCATTTGTCCAGGACACGTTGTGCCAGCTCTACGCTCCAGACCTCCAGTGCGCCTCCACGCCCCAGTATGTCCTGTGCCGGTTCTACGCACCGTGTCTCCAGTGCGCCTCCACAGCCCGTTACGTCCTGTGCCAGCTCCCCGCACTTGCCATGCGAAGGTTGTCATCTGTCCAGGACACGTTGTGCCAGCTTTACGCTCCAGACCTTTAGTGCGTCTCCCCAGCCTGGTACGCCCTGTGCCAGCTCCACGCACCAGGCCTCCAGCGACGGTCTGCAGTCCAGAGCCTCCAGCGATGGTCTGCAGTCCAGAGCCTCCAGCGACGGTTTCCCAGTCCGGAGCCCCCAACGACGGTTTCCCAATCCGGAGCCCCTAGCGATGGTTCCCAGTCCGGAGCCTCCTGCGAGTGTTCCCAGTCAGGAGCCTCCTGCGAGGGTTCCCAGTCAGGAGCCTCCTGCGAGGGTTCCCAGTCAGGAGCCTCCTGCGAGGGTTCCCAGTCAGGAGCCTCCTGCGAGGGTTCCCAGTCCAGAGTCCCCGGTGACAATCCACGACTCGGTTCCTCTGGCGATGATCCACGGTCCGGAGTCCTCGGCGATGATCCACGGCTCGGTTCCTCCAGTGACGATCCGCGGTCCGGAGTCCTCGGCGATGATCCACGGCTCGGTTCCTCCAGCGACGATTCATGGTCCGGAGCTTCCGGCGACGATCCCCGCACCAGAGTCACCACCGAAGCAGGCAGATCCGCAAGTGGAGCGGGGTTTACGTCCCGCACCGGAGCCGCCACCGAGGCTACATTTACATTACATTACATTTAAGTCATTTAGCAGACGCTCTTATCCAGAGCGACTTACAAATTGGTGCATTCACCTTATGACATCCAGTGGGACAGTCACTTAACAATAGTGCATCTAAAACTTAGGGGGGTGAGAGGGATTACTTATCCTATCCTAGGTATTCCTTAAAGAGGTGGGGTTTCAGGTGTCTCCGGAAGGTGGTGATTGACTCCGCTGTCCTGGCGTCGTGAGGGAGTTTGTTCCACCATTGGGGGGCCAGGGCAGCGAACAGTTTTGACTGGGCTGAGCGGGGGCTGTACTTCCTCAGTGGTAGGGAGGCGAGCAGGCCAGAGGTGGATGAACGCAGTGCCCTTGTTTGGGTGTAGGGCCTGATCAGAGCCTGGAGGTACTGAGGTGCCGTTCCCCTCACAGCTCCGTAGGCAAGCACCATGGTCTTGTAGCGGATGCGAGCTTCAACTGGAAGCCAGTGGAGAGAACGGAGGAGCGGGGTGACGTGAGAGAACTTGGGAAGGTTGAACACCAGACGGGCTGCGGCGTTCTGGATGAGTTGAAGGGGTTTAATGGCACAGGCAGGGAGCCCAGCCAACAGCGAGTTGCAGTAATCCAGACGGGAGATGACAAGTGCCTGGATTAGGACCTGCGCCGCTTCCTGTGTGAGGCAGGGTCGTACTCTGCGGATGTTGTAGAGCATGAACCTACAGGAACGGGCCACCGCCTTGATGTTGGTTGAGAACGACAGGGTGTTGTCCAGGATCACGCCAAGGTTCTTGGCGCTCTGGGAGGAGGACACAATGGAGTTGTCAACCGTGATGGCGAGATCATGGAACGGGCAGTCCTTCCCCGGGAGGAAGAGCAGCTCCGTCTTGCCGAGGTTCAGCTTGAGGTGGTGATCCGTCATCCACACTGATATGTCTGCCAGGAGGGGATAGGGTCAAGCGGGCAGGTTGTTGGGCGGCCGGCCGTCACAAGACGCGAGATTTCATCTGGAGAGAGAGGGGAGAAAGAGGTCAGAGCACAGGGTAGGGCAGTGTGAGCAGAACCAGCGGTGTCGTTTGACTTAGCAAACGAGGATCGGATGTCGTCGACCTTCTTTTCAAAATGGTTGACGAAGTCATCTGCAGAGAGGGAGGAGGGGGGGGGGCGGAGGATTCAGGAGGGAGGAGAAGGTGGCAAAGAGCTTCCTAGGGTTAGAGGCAGATGCTTGGAATTTAGCGTGGTAGAAAGTGGCTTTAGCAGCAGAGACAGAGGAGGAAAATGTAGAGAGGAGGGAGTGAAAGGATGCCAGGTCCGCAGGGAGGCGAGTTTTCCTCCATTTCCGCTCGGCTGCCCGGAGCCCTGTTCTGTGAGCTCGCAATGAGTCATCGAGCCACGGAGCGGGAGGGGAGGACCGAGCCGGCCTGGAGGATAGGGGACATAGAGAGTCAAGGGATGCAGAGAGGGAGGAGAGGAGGGTTGAGGAGGCAGAATCAGGAGATAGGTGGGAGAAGGTTTGAGCGGAGGGAAGAGATGATAGGATGGAAGAGGAGAGAGTAGCGGGGGAGAGAGAGCGAAGGTTGGGACGGCGCGATACCATCCGAGTAGGGGCAGTGTGGGAGGTGTTGGATGAGAGCGAGGAGGCAGAGAGGAAAGAGTCAAAGGTAGACGTGGGGAGGTTAAAGTCGCCCAGAACTGTGAGAGGTGAGCCGTCCTCAGGAAAGGAGCTTATCAAGGCATCAAGCTCATTGATGAACTCTCCGAGGGAACCTGGAGGGCGATAAATGATAAGGATGTTAAGCTTGAAAGGGCTAGTAACTGTGACTGCATGGAATTCAAAGGAGGCGATAGACAGATGGGTAAGGGGAGAAAGAGAGAATGACCACTTGGGAGAGATGAGGATCCCGGTGCCACCACCCCGCTGACCAGACGCTCTCGGGGTGTGCGAGAACACGTGGGCGGACGAAGAGAGAGCAGTAGGAGTAGCAGTGTTGTCTGTGGTGATCCATGTTTCCGTCAGTGCCAAGAAGTCGAGGGACTGGAGGGAGGCATAGGCTGAGATGAACTCTGCCTTGTTGACCGCAGATTGGCAGTTCCAGAGGCTACCGGAGACCTGGAACTCCACGTGGGTCGTGCGCGCTGGGACCACCAGAGTAGGGTGGCCGCGGCCACGCGGTGAGGAGCATTTGTATGGTCTGTGCAGAGAGGAGAGAACAGGGATAAACAGACACATAGTTGACAGGCTACAGAAGAGGCTACGCTAATGCAAAGGAGATTGGAATGACAAGTGGACTACACGTCTCGAATGTTCAGAAAGTTAAGCTACGTAGCAAGAATCTTATTGACTAAAATGATTAAAATGATACAGTACTGCTGAAGTAGGCTAGCTGGCAGTGGGTGCGTTGTTGACACTACACTAATCAAGTCGTTCCGTTGAGTGTAATAGTTTCTGCAGTGTTGCTATTCGGGGGCTAGCTGGCTAGCTAGCAGTGTTGTTTACGTTACGTTGCGTTAAAAGAACGACAATAGCTGGCTAGCGAACCTAGAAAATCGCTCTAGACTACACAATTATCTTTGATACAAAGACGGCTATGTAGCTAGCTAAGTAGCTAGCTAAGTAGCTAGCTACGATCAAACAAATCAAACCGTTGTACTGTAATGAAATGAAGTGAAAATGTGATACTACCTGTGAATGCGACCGGGTAGTTGAGTTCTATACAGAAGACGTTGGCTAGCGTTGGCTAGCTAGCAGAGTCACCTACGTTAAGGACGACAAATAGCTGGCTAGCTAACCTCGGTAAATTAAGATAATCGCTCTAAGACTACACACTCTAAACCTAAACAACACAATTATCTTGGATACGATGATACGAAGACAGCAAAGACAGCTATGTAGCTAGCTAACACTACACTAATCAAGTCGTTCAGTTGAGTGTAATAGTTTCTCCAGTGCAGCTAATCAGTGGACGTTAGCTAGCTGGCTAGTGAAGACTACGTTAGGACGGCGAAATACGATAATTACGCAATTATCTTTGATACAAAGACGGCTATGTAGCTAGCTGAGAAGAAATTGCTAAGATTAGACAAATCAAACCGTTGTGATATAATGACATATAATGAAAAATTTATACTACCCGCGGGAGCGAAGTGCAGATGCGACCACTCGCTCCAACCGGAACCGGAACCGCAATACCCACCCGGACCCCCTTTAAAGAGTCAGGTTTTGCGGCCGGAGTCCGCACCTTTGGAGTGAGGGTACTGTCACGCCCTGACTTTAGAGACCCCTTATTCTCTATTTTGGTTAGGTCGGGGTGTCACTAGGGTGGGCATTCTAGTTTCTTTATTTCTAGGTTGGCTTGGTATGGTTCCCAATCAGAGGCTATCGTTGTCTCTGATTGGGGATCATATTTAGGCCACTTTTTCCCACCTGTTTGTTGTGGGATCTTGTTTGTGTATAGTTTCCTTGAGCACTGCATAGCTTCACGTTCCTTTCTTTCTTCTTTCTTGTTTTTTTGCCGGTTTACGTTAAATAAAGATGATGAACCCAACCCACGCTGCATTTTGGTCCGATTCTTACAACAACGTTCGTGACAGTTGGAGCACATATAGTAGACTGAGACTGCTGTGAGAGGTAATGTAGTAAGCAGACAGTGCACACATTCAGACTTGGAACGGATTTTGGGCACAATGTCAAGTGTGTGGTTTGTAAAACAATTGTCCTCCGCTCTAGGAGGTCAACACCCTCTCGTTGCTCTTTGGAGTCTGGCCAGACAAACAAGATGTGAATTATAAGAAAGTCACCTCACAACAGCGAGAATCTGACCTTGCAGTTGTCTTTTCAACAAAACCATCCCTTACATATTTCCAAAATTGTGCAATGTGATCTGTGAACTCTCTGGCCAGTGTGGGAAGTTGAGCATGCAGGAAACCAAAACAGAGGAGTATAGTAAGTTCTGTGAACTCTCCGGCCAGTGTGGGAAGTTGAGCATGCAGGAAACCAAAACAGAGGAGTATAGTAAGTTTTGTGAACTCTCCGGCCAGTGTGGGAAGTTGAGCATGCAGGAAACCAAAACAGAGGAGTATAGTAAGTTTTGTGAACTCTCCGGCCAGTGTGGGAAGTTGAGCATGCAGGAAACCAAAACAGAGGAGTATAGTAAGTTTTGTGAACTCTCCGGCCAGTGTGGGAAGTTGAGCATGCAGGAAACCAAAACAGAGGAGTATAGTAAGTTTTGTGAACTCTCCGGCCAGTGTGGGAAGTTGAGCATGCAGGAAACCAAAACAGAGGAGTATAGTAAGTTTTGTGAACTCTCCGGCCAGTGTGGGAAGTTGAGCATGCAGGAAACCAAAACAGAGGAGTATAGTAAGTTTTGTGAACTCTCCGGCCAGTGTGGGAAGTTGAGCATGCAGGAAACCAAAACAGAAGAGTATAGTAAGTTCTGTGAACTCTCCGGCCAGTGTGGGAAGTTGAGCATGCAGGAAACCAAAACAGAGGAGTATAGTAAGTTCTGTGAACTCTCCGGCCAGTGTGGGAAGTTGAGCATGCAGGAAACCAAAACAGAAGAGTATAGTAAGTTCTGTGAACTCTCCGGCCAGTGTGGGAAGTTGAGCATGCAGGAAACCAAAACAGAGGAGTATAATAAGTTCTGTGAACTCTCCGGCCAGTGTGGGAAGTTGAGCATGCAGGAAACCAAAACAGAGGAGTATAGTAAGTTCTGTGAACTCTCCGGCCAGTGTGGGAAGTTGAGCATGCAGGAAACCAAAACAGAGGAGTATAGTAAGTTCTGTGAACTCTCCGGCCAGTGTGGGAAGTTGAGCATGCAGGAAACCAAAACAGAGGAGTATAGTAAGTTCTGTGAACTCTCCGGCCAGTGTGGGAAGTTGAGCATGCAGGAAACCAAAACAGAGGAGTATAGTAAGTTATGTGAACTCTCCGGCCAGTGTGGGAAGTTGAGCATGCAGGAAACCAAAACAGAGGAGTATAGTAAGTTCTGTGAACTGTCCGGCCAGTGTGGGAAGTTGACCATGCAGGAAACCAAAACAGAGGAGTATAGTAAGTTCTGTGCAACATCACAAAGGTCTAAAGTTACTCAGCCACTAGAGACTCGGGGTGCATACCAAATGGCACCGTATCCCCTATATAGTGCACTACATTTGACCAGAGCCCTAGGACACAGCTTCATCTGCTAGTGTCCTAACCCCACTAGTCTCTCCAGCTGGGGTTTGACTCTGCCGCTGTCCTTTAAACCAGTCTATCCCCACATCTCAGAACTCCTCTTCTCAGTATTCTGTCTGTTTTACCTCCTGTGAACTGTCCAGATACCTTGGCGATTTCCCTCACTCACTCACACACACACACACAATGTATCCATAAGGGACGTCTGCGCTGATGAATCGGTTCAATTTGTTCTTCAGTTGGCTGTTCAGAGTTGTGTGAGTATGAGAGGCTCTGTTTCAGAGAGTAGAGGGAGAGGAACAGATTGTCTTTGTCAGATACAGATCGTCAGAGAGTGCCTGAGGGTCCCAGCCCAGCCCAGGACTAAACCTAGCAGGCCTCTGGTCTTACCCCCCTCTGGATCTGGGTCTAAATCCCTATTTCATCCTCTGGGTCTCCACCCCTAAGAACCTGCCCTCAAGACTGGGGAGGGGAGGGAAGAGGAGGGGAGAGGAAGGGAAGAGGAGGGGAAGGGAGGGGAGGGGAAGGGAAGAGGGGGGAGGGAAGGGGAAAGGAGGGGAGAGGATGGGAGGGAAGAGGATGGGAGGGCAGAGGAGGGGAGGGAAGAGAAGAGGAGGGGAGGCGAGGGGAGGGAAGAGGAGGGCAGAGGAGGGGGGGAAGAGGAGGGAAGGGGATGGAAGAGGAAGGGAGGTGAGGGAAGAGGAGGGGAGGGAAGGGAAGAGGGGGAGGGGGGAAGAGTAGGGGAGGGGAGGGGAGGAGAGAGGAGGGGAGAGAAGGGGAAGGAAGAAGAGGAGAGGGGAGGGGGGGAGGCAAGAGGAGGGGAGGGAAGGGGAGAGGATGGGAGGGGAGGGAAGAGGAGGGGAGGGAAGAGGATGAGAGGGCAGAGGAGGAGAGGGAGGAGAAGAGGAGGAGAGGTGAGGGGAGGGGAAGGGAGGGCAGAGGAGGGGGGAAGAGGAGGGGAGGTGAGGGAAGAGGAGGGGAGGGGAGGGAAGAGGGGAGGAGGGACAGGAAGAGTAGGGGAGAGGAGGGGGGGAGGGAGGGGAGGGGAGGGGAGGGGAGGGGAGGGAGGGGAGGGGAGGGGAGGGAGGGAAGAGGTGAGAGAAGAGGAGGGGAGGGAAGGGGGGGAAGAGGTGAGGGAAGAGGAGGGGAGGAAGGGAAGGGAGAGGATGGGAGGGAGGGAAGGGGAGGGGAGGGGATAGGAGGAAAGAGGAGGGGAGGGGATAGGAGGGAAGAGGAGGGGAGGAAAGGGGAGGGGAGGAAAGAGGAGGGGAGGGGGAGAGGAGGAGAGTTTGGGGAGGGGAGGAAAGAGAGGGGGAGGAGAGGGAGAGGAGGAGGGAGAGGAGAGGAGAGGAGAGGAGAGGAGAGGAGAGAAGGGGGAGGAAAGAGGAGGGGAGAGAAGGAAAGAGGAGGGGAGGGGAGAGGAGGAAAGGGGAGGGAAGGGGAGGGGAGAGGAGGAAAGATGAGAGGAGGGCTGGATGGCTTAGAGTGGCTCCAACTGCAGGTATTTAAAGGTCTGTTGTCACTGAATATTAGAAAAACTTAATCTGTGGATGCAGAGATTTGGTGGGATTCTCCGTCTATGGGACAGAATGAACGGATAGAAACAGGATTTTAAAGTCCTTCATTTAAATATTTTTCTCCACATGATGTCTTCATCATAAGAGAGAGTGAGAGAGAGAGCGAGAGAGAGAGAGAGGAGAGAGAAAGAGAGAAAGAGAGAGAGAGGGAGAGATAGAGAGGGGGGGGAGAGATGGGGGGAGAGAGAGAGAGAGAGAGAGAGAGAGAGAGAGAGAGAGAGAGAGAGAGAGAGAGAGAGAGAGAGAGAGAGAGAGAAAGAGGGAGAGAGAGAGAGAGGGAGAGAGAGAGAGGGGGAGAGAGAGAGAGAGAGGATATGCACCGCTGCTGAAGCACACCCTCAAACGATACTGTAACTATATTACAGTCGTGTGTACTGTGCTCTACACCCACTGAATGTGTTCATGTAACTCACAGTATACAAAACCCTACTATTTGAACCATCTTAGCTGTCATTGAGAAACATCTGGCCTCTCCCCCTCTGCAGAACATCAACTCTCTCTCTCTCTCTATATATATATATATATATATATATATATATATATATATATATATATATATATATATATATATATATATATATATATATATATATATATATATATATATATATATATATATATATATATATATACTGCTCAAAAAAATAAAGGGAACACTTAAACAACACAATGTAACTCCAAGTCAATCACACTTCTGTGAAATCAAACTGTCCACTTAGGAAGCAACACTGATTGACAATACATTTCACATGCAGTGTGGTTCTGCAGGTGGTGACCACAGACCACTTCTCAGTTCCTATGCTTCCTGGCTGATGTTTTGGTCACTTTTGAATGCTGGTGGTGCTTTCACTCTAGTGGTAGCATGAAACGGAGTCTACAACCCACACAAGTGGCTCAGGTAGTGCAGCTCATCCAGGATGGGACATCAATGCGACCTGTGGCAAGAAGGTTTGCTGTGCCTGTCAGCGTAGTGTCCAGAGCATGGAGGCGCTACCAGGAGACAGGCCAGTACATCAGGAGACGTGGAGGAGGCTGTAGGAGGACAACAACCCAGCAGCAGGACCGCTACCTCTGCCTTTGTGCAAGGAGGAGCAGGAGGAGCACTGCCAGAGCCCTGCAAAATGACCTCCAACAGGCCACAAATGTGCATGTGTCTGCTCAAACGGTCAGAAACAGACTCCATGAGGGTGGTATGAGGGCCCGACGTCCACAGGTGGGGGTTGTGCTTACAGCCCAACACCGTGCAGGACGTTTGGCATTTGCCAGAGAACACCAAGATTGGCAAATTCGCCTCTGGCGCCCTGTGCTCTTCACAGATGAAAGCAGGTTCACACTGAGCACATGTGACAGTCTGGAGACGCCGTGGAGAACGTTCTGCTGCCTGCAACATCCTCCAGCATGACCGGTTTGGCGGTGGGTCAGTCATGGTGTGTTAGGTACCGAGATGAGATCCTCAGACCCCTTGTGAGACCATATGCTGGTGCGGTTGGCCCTGGGTTCCTCCTAATGCAAGAGAATGCTAGACCTCATGTGGCTGGAGTGTGTCAGCAGTTCCTGCAAGAGGAAGGCATTGATGCTATGGACTGGCCCGCCCGTTCCCCAGACCTGAATCCAATTGAGCACATCTGGGACATCATGTCTCGCTCCATCCACCAACGCCACGTTGCACCACAGACTGTCCAGGAGTTGGCGGATGCTTTAGTCCAGGTCTGGGATGAGATCCCTCAGGAGACCATCCGCCACCTCATCAGGAGCATGCCCAGGCGTTGTAGGGAGGTCATACATTTAATTATTTAATATATTTAATTTCCATTGATAATTTTTGTGTGATTTTGTTGTCAGCACATTCAACTATGTAAAGAAAAAAGTATTTAATAAGAATACTTCATTCATTCAGATCTAGGATGTGTTATTTTAGTGTTCCCTTTATTTTTTTAGCAGTGTATTTATATATATATATATATATATATATATATATATATATATATATAGCCAAACCATGTTATATGAGAAGTGTAGAGGGTGCTGTCCACTGAGCTACTGTATTCTGTCACATCCCAGCAGATCCGAGCTCAGGTGTGAGCTCCATGACAAGTGAAGAGAAGGGGCCGTGATTTGGTGTGTGTGTGTGTGCATATTTTCTCATTTGTGTGTGTGTTCTGTGAGTGTGTGTGTGTGCGCGTCCGTGCATGAGTGTCGCCCCAGGCGGTGCATGGCAGTGAGATGACAGGGGCTCCTATCCCAGTGCTGATGTAACTGAACCTCCCTTTGGCTCCATCGTGTCTTTTCCTGACAGACGCTAAACAGACACCTCTCTGCCAGATCGCTCAGGGTCCTGGGGGAGACCAATGCCAAGCCCAATCTTGCTCTGTTGTTTACTCCTATGTGGATGGAGGGAGGGAGGGCTCTGGCAGCTAAACGAGGCCCAGAGGGGGCAGAGAGAGAGACACCCCACTAGAGGCTAAGGGGTGGATCATTCCCTCCATCGACTCAGCACACTCCTCTCATGGTTATGGAAATTAGAAGTCCTATAACATCCATTATGTACCTCAGCATCTTTCCCTGTCCTTGTCCTTGCACTTCATCTGTATCTGATGAAGCGTAGAAACCTATGCTTTTTCCAATGCATTTTCCAGGCAGAACGTAGCTCCACAGTGAATGTGATACTTCTCCTTAGATCATTCCTCCACAGTGACCGTACTCCAGTAGTTTACAGAACAGAAGCAGTAGTACACAGCAGACTGATCCTCCAATAGCAGCCTACCCATAAACCACTGGGCCTAGGCTGGGCTGGACGGAGAAAGAACCAGGGTGGTCTCTGAGTTTAGAGGGATACTTCCTACCTCCTCTCTCCTCCTCCAATCTCCTTCTCTTTCCTCCTCTTTCCTCCTGTCTCCTTCTCTCCCCTCCTCTTTCCTCTCTCCTCCTCTTTCCTCCTGCCTCCTCCTCTCACCTTATCTTTCCTCCTCTCTCCTCCTCTTTCCTCCTCTCTCCTTTTCTTTCCTCCTGTCTCCTCCTCTCACCTTACCTTATCTTTCCTCCTCTCTCCTCTTTCCTCCTCTCTCTTCCTCTCTCCTTTTCTTTCCTCCTGTATCCTCCTCTCTCCTTCTCTTTCCTTTATCCATGTTTTACACACAGACACACACACACACACTTTACCCACTCTCACTTTACGCACACAAACGTTAAACACACACAAAGGCAGCGAGCTACTAAAGTTGTCGTGAGAGTGGATGGTGTAGTTAATTGTTCTTTTCGCCGTGGGTTCGGCTGGCAGAGGCCTAAATTGGCTCCACAATACTAACGGCCCTCTAATGAAACATTTAAGCTGCTCATTAAGCAAAGTTTCCAGCCCCTTGTTTTCCTACACCTCACAAAGCACGCCATCCATCGCCATCTCGCAAAACTTTGAATTTACTACTGTAGCTGTTCCTTTAAAAGAGAGAAACTGTGAAGCTTAATAAGTGTCTTTAGTGTCCTGATAGTACTGAGAGTTTATCTCAGGCTGAGGGTGTTGTGTTGGGGCAGACAGTGACCTTAACTCTGAGGGTGTTGTGTTGGGGCAGACAGTGACCTTAACTCTGAGGGTGTTGTGTTGGGGTAGACAGTGACCTTAACTCTGAGGGTTTTGTGTTGGGGTAAACAGTAACCTTAACTCTGAGGGTGTTGTGTTGGGGTAGACAGTGACCTTAACTCTGAGGGTGTTGTGTTGGGGCAGACAGTGACCTTAACTTTGAGGGTGTTGTGTTGGGGTAGACAGTGACCTTAAAGTCGCTCTGGATAAGAGCGTCTGCTAAATGACTTAAATGTAAATGTAAATGTGACCTTAACTCTGAGGGTGTTGTGTTGGGGCAGACAGTGACCTTAACTCTAAGGGTGTTGTGTTGGGGCAGACAGTGACCTTAACTCTGAGGGTGTTGTGTTGGGGTAGACAGTGACCTTAACTCTGAGGGTGTTGTGTTGGGGTAGACAGTGACCTTAACTCTGAGGGTGTTGTGTTGGGGTAGACAATGACCTTAACTCTGAGGGTGTTGGGGTAGACAGTGACCTTAACTCTGAGGGTCTTGTGTTGGGGCAGACAGTGACCTTAACTCTGAGGGTGTTGTGTTGGGGTAGACAGTGACCTTAACTCTGAGGGTGTTGTGTTGGGGTAGACAATGACCTTAACTCTGAGGGTGTTGTGTTGGGGTAGACAGTGACCTTAACTCTGAGGGTGTTGTGTTGGGGTAGACAGTGACCTTAACTCTGAGGGTGTTGTGTTGGGGCAGACAGTGACCTTAACTCTGAGGGTGTTGTGTTGGGGCAGACAGTGACCTTAACTCTAAGGTGCATCACTTCTTCACTTCAGCCATGATGCAAACATAGATAATCCTATGTCCATGCTAATGGTTCTGCTTTCATTTCTCCACTGGGTGTGATTTAGCCACCTAAGTGTTAATGTGTGTGTTGGTGTGTGGCTAGCTGGAGCTCTGGCTGCTGGGTTGGGGTGGAAAGGGCAGGGGGACTTTTGGTAGAACTAGGTAGTTTTACAGTAGTAAGTCATGATAGACAGAGTGGGATAGAGGTAGGGATGGAGAGAGGGTGAGTGAGGTTGTCTGTCCATATGTACTGTCGCTGTAGTGTTATATGGGAAGAGCAAACAGAGGCATGTCCTTAGTTTGGGTTCTGGCAGGAAGACCTCAACTTCCTTCTTGATCTACTTACTGCAAGCCAGCTGTAATCTGTTGTGTTCTATATAGAACTGTGCACGTATAATGTACTGCAACAGATCCATTTATACAATAGAATAATAATATTAGCCATTTAGCAGACACATTTATCCAAAGCGACTTACAGTCATCCGTGCATTAATTTGTATGTATGTGTGGCTCTGGGAATCAAAACCACTATACTGGCGTTTCAAGCAACATGCTCTACCATAACGGACCGTGTATAGTATAAAATAGAATATTGTAGCATCATTATTCAAACATGAATATGCAAATGAACTGTAAAGCCCTTGTCCATAGTCTGCATTAGGTTAGAGCAGGCTGTCTTAGCTACTCTCTGCCTCCGGTACGTATCACAGCCTCCTGTACGTATCACAGCCTCCTGTACGTATCACAGCCTCCTGTACGTATCACAGCCTCCTGTACGTATCACGGCCTCCTGTACGTATCACGGCCTCCTGTACGTATCACCGCCTCCTGTACGTATCACAGCATCCTGTACGTATCACAGCCTCCTGTACGTATCGCAGCCTCCTGTGCGTATCGCAGCCTCCTGTGCGTATCACAGCCTCCTGTGCATATCACAGCCTCCTGTACGTATCACAGCCTCCTGTGCGTATCACAGCCTCCTGTGCATATCACAGCCTCCTGTACGTATCACAGCCTCCTGTACGTATCACAGCCTCCTGTGCGTATCACAGCCTCCTGTGCGTATCACAGACTCAGACACCAGAGGAGCTGCTACATGTGACTGGAGGACTGACTGGGTCTATTTACACTAGGCATTAGTAGTACCACTGGATAGTCTCTTCTAACTCCAATAGATGTTTGCTTTGGCTCTTTTACAATCCTCCAAAAGCCACTTAACCCTCACAAGGCCTGTCAGACATCCACAATGTAGCAGTCATTTCCCTCTAGGAGGGAGGACACTGTGAAGGGGAAGACCGAGTGGAGCACAGCCTTGTACATAACCATTACCTCTCCATGGTTTGAGAGTTATGGAGCATCCCAACACACACACACACACACACACACACACACACACACACACACACACACACACACACACACACACACACACACACACACACACACACACACACACACACACACACACACACACACACACACACACACACACACACACACACACACACACACACACAACCATTAGGTCCATGAAGGGAGAGAGTTATGGCGGTGTGACTAGAGATGAATGGGGGCGCTGTGTGTTTTAATGGGGGTTGATGGTGGTCTTTGTGTTATAGTGTCGGGCTGGTCTGTGAATGGGCTGCTCCCAGCAGGAGGTCTACTGATTTACAGCAGGGTTAGATACTGTAGCAGGGAGAAACTCACACACACACACACACCAGCACAGTGGCAGTGTCCGCTGTCACACTACAGTCAGGCACCTAACCAATAGCTCTACCCTTCTTCTTCTTTTCTCCTCTCCTCCTCCTGTCTTCCTGTCCTCCTCTTTTCCTCTCCTCTCCTCCTTTCTTTCTATCCTCCTCTCTTCCTGTCTTCCTCTCCTCTCTTCCACACCTCCACTCTTTCTATCCTTCTCTCTTCCTGTCTTCCTCTCCTCTTCTCTTCCTCTCCTCCTCCTCTCTTCCTCTCCTCCTCCTCTCTTCCTCTCCTCCTCCTGTCTTCTTCTCAGCTGTGTTTCCATGTCCTTACTGACAGAAACCCCACAAGGGGAAAATCAGCCAGGCCTCAGACATAAAATACACCCCTTAAACCAACAGTGATTTATGGGAGGAGAATATAGTAACCGCTCGATGCGCTCGCCCCAGAAATAGTTTGACACTGACGGCATCTTTAGTGGGCGCAGTGCTTTAGAGGCTGAGGGTGGGCGCAGTGCTTTAGAGGCTGAGGGTGGGCGCAGTGCTTTAGAGGCTGAGGGTGGGTGCAGTGCTTTAGAGGCTGAGGGTGGGCGCAGTGCTTTAGAGGCTGAGGGTGGGCGCAGTGCTTTAGAGGCTGAGGGTGGGCGCAGTGCTTTAGAGGCTGAGGGTGGGCGCAGTGCTTTAGAGGCTGAGGGTGGGCGCAGTGCTTTAGAGGCTGAGGGTGGGCGCAGTGCTTTAGAGGCTGGGGGTGGGCGCAGTGCTTTAGAGGGTGGGGGTGGGCGCAGTGCTTTAGAGGCTGAGGGTGGGCGCAGTGCTTTAGAGGCTGAGGGTGGGCGCAGTGCTTTAGAGGCTGAGGGTGGGCGCAGTGCTTTAGAGGCTGAGGTGGGCGCAGTGATTTAGCGGCTGAGGGTGGGCGCAGTGCTTTAGAGGCTGAGGGTGGGCGCAGTGCTTTAGAGGCTGAGGGTGGGCGCAGTGCTTTAGAGGCTGAGGGTGGGCGCAGTGCTTTAGAGACTGAGGGTGGGCGCAGTGCTTTAGAGGCTGAGGGTGGGCGCAGTGCTTTAGAGGCTGAGGGTGGGCGCAGTGCTTTAGAGGCTGAGGGTGGGCGCAGTGCTTTAGAGGCTGAGGGTGGGTGCAGTGCTTTAGAGGCTGAGGGTGGGCGCAGTGCTTTAGAGGCTGAGGGTGGGCGCAGTGCTTTAGAGGCTGAGGGTGGGCGCAGTGCTTTAGAGGGTGGGGGTGGGCGCAGTGCTTTAGAGGGTGGGGGTGGGCGCAGTGCTTTAGAGGCTGAGGGTGGGCGCAGTGCTTTAGAGGCTGAGGGTGGGCGCAGTGCTTTAGAGGCTGAGGGTGGGCACAGTGCTTTAGAGGCTGAGGGTGGGCGCAGTGCTTTAGAGGCTGAGGGTGGGCGCAGTGCTTTAGAGGCTGAGGGTGTACGCAGTGCTTTAGAGGGTGGGGGTGGGCGCAGTGCTTTAGAGGGTGGGGGTGGGCGCAGTGCTTTAGAGGGTGGGGGTGGGCGCAGTGCTTTAGAGGGTGGGGGTGCTTTAGAGGCGCAGTGCTTTAGAGGCTGAGGGTGGGCGCAGTGCTGAGGGTTAGTGCTTTAGAGGGTGAGGGGTGGGCGCAGTGCTTTAGAGGCTGAGGGTGGGCGCAGTGCTTTAGAGGCTGAGGGTGGGCGCAGTGATTTAGAGGCTGAGGGTGGGCGCAGTGCTTTAGAGGGTGTGTGTGGGCGCAGTGCTTTAGAGTCTGAGGGTGGGCGCAGTGCTTTAGAGGCTGAGGGTGGGCGCAGTGCTTTAGAGGCTGAGGGTGGGCGCAGTGCTTTAGAGAATGGGGGGCGCAGTGCTTTAGCGAGGGTGGGCAGTGCTTTAGAGACTGAGGGTGGGCGCAGTGCTTTAGAGAATGAGGGTGGGCGCAGTGCTTTAGAGGCTGAGGGTGGGCGCAGTGCTTTAGAGAATGGGGGTGGGCGCAGTGCTTTAGAGGCTGAGGGTGGGTGCAGTGCTTTAGAGAATGGGGGTGGGCGCAGTGCTTTAGAGGCTGAGGGTGTGTATTTGGTCTTTCCGTTGAAGATCCAATGGACACACTAGCATTTGCAGTAATAGTGGTTTGGAGGGTGGTGCTGTTAGCAGTTGCAGTAATAGTGATTTGGAGGGTGGTGCTGTTAGGAGTAGCAGTTGCAGTAATAGTGGTTTGGAGGGTGGTTCTGTTAGGAGTAGCAGTTGCAGTAATAGTGGTTTGGAGGGTGGTGCTGTTAG
Organism: Oncorhynchus gorbuscha; assembly: GCF_021184085.1. Taxonomy (NCBI): domain Eukaryota; kingdom Metazoa; phylum Chordata; class Actinopteri; order Salmoniformes; family Salmonidae; genus Oncorhynchus; species Oncorhynchus gorbuscha. The sequence goes on from NC_060191.1 coordinate 13,353,096, forward strand.
CAGTAGCAGTTGCAGTAATAGTGATTTGGAGGGTGGTGCTGTTAGGAGTAGCAGTTGCAGAAATAGTGGTTTGGAGGGTGGTGCTGTTAGGAGTTGCAGTAATAGTGGTTTGGAGGGTGGTGCTGTTAAGAGTAGCAGTCATAAATCCGGGGTAGTGTTGAACAAGGCTGTAGAGATGACTTGCTATGTAAACACCCAGCTTCCCAGCGCCTCACAGACGCAACTCTTAATGCACCCAGGAATGTGTGTATAATGACTTGCACCTGTGCTGCCTGAAAGCTAAGGACTGCTCTGACTGACTACTCCATAGTGTGTGTGTGTGTGTGTGTGTGTGTGTGTGTGTGTGTGTGTGTGTGTGTGTGTGTGTGTGTGTGTGTGTGTGTGTGTGTGTGTGTGTGTGTGTGTGTGTGTGTGTGTGTGTGTGTGTGTGTGTGTGTGCGTGCGTGCGTGCGTGCGTGCGTGCGCATGTGTATACCGTATGCAGTGCATATGTGCTCAATGTGTGTCTGAGAGACAAGAAAGAGAGTGTGTGTGTACGTGCTACTCTGGCTGTATTTGAGGTGCTGACATGGAAGATGTTCAACAGTGGGATTGTGGTGCCA
>NC_060191.1:13356197-13451197 GCF_021184085.1 Oncorhynchus gorbuscha
TCTAAATATGTTAATTATTGTTACTAGTACACTGGAAACGACTGCTCATGTAAGACCAGTGAAGTCTGCAGTAGCCATGGCAACCCAACACAGCAGTAGCCATAACACAGCATTCCTGTCATTCTGATGACTGGAAACTTTTAAGTCCAATCTACATCCAGTAAGGAACCTTTGGGTTTTTAATTAAACCTGTGCTTGAAAGAAATGGAAATGATTTGTTTTAATTAAAATCACTCCAAATCCTCAATTCACAAACACACACACCTACACACCCACAGTTTATAGCCCAGCACATAAAACCGTTTGTTAAAGCATCAGGGATGTCTCAACTGAGGGTGTTGTGTGAGTGATGATTAATGGCGGGCTGATGCACCTCATTACCCCGGGATCAGACATGACGGGTCCGCTGTGGGGGTTAGGGGTCAGAGGGCGTGACCTCTGGAGGGAGGGTAGGCTTGGGGTGTCAGCCTGCCTCAGTCAAGCTTGCCTGACTACCAATGTAGAGAAACTCTTGTTAATTCAGGGTGTTTTGGATTGATATTAATCTGCAGAATTTAGATCCAAATTGTAAAAAGAGACCTGTAAAAATGTAATTGACTACGGTTATATGCACACAGCAATGCGATTATTGTGGATAGTCAGATTAATATAATCATTTGATTAAAACTTTTACATGCTTTGCAAGAAGACCGATTTCCCTAATAATACTGTTTACATGGACACATTGGAAATCAGGCTACCTGATGGGACTCGTTTTAAACCTTTTACCTCAGCGAACATGTTCTTTTTGGGAAGCGTATTTGATTCTGAGTTGGGACATATAAAGTTTGTATGTGAAAACCACTTCTAAGACACATACATACAGTTGTTCCAAACTGACTCGTACTAAAGGGGGAGGCTCTCGGCTGGTGCTGGTGCCCAGATCTAATACACCACTGGAACGTTTGTTTACATGTCCTAATCATTCAAAGGATTGCTCAGAACACCAGGTGTTTCAATCGGCGTATGCTTACTATGATTTTGACCTTACGCTGATTAAGCTTAGCAGGGCAAGGTGTTTACATGACTAATGCATAATCTGCCTACTGCCAAAGTCAGTTTAATATCATATTATTAGTGTGCATGTAAATGTACTCATTGATAAGCTAGTTAGGCCTATTGGAAGTATTTGACTGTTTTAAAACCCCTCTGTGTTTTTTTGTCTACATGATTATGTCCATGGTGTTTATATGCTACTTAGGCTTATTTGAAGTGTGTTAGTATTCTGCAACACCGGAGAGGTTTGTCTCCGTTCTCTGAGGTGTTCATCTGTGGTTATTAGTATTTCCAGACCTGCTGCTTCACGGTAGTGACAGGCTCTTTGATCAGGCAGATATAAGGGATGAAAGGTGTGTGTGTTGAGGAGGGGATTGTCTGGGGAGCGACCTGCTCACTGCAAGACTGACTGGCTGCCCGATGAACATCTAGAGGAGAACTGTGCTGATATTTGAACATGGCCTCAGAGAGACTGGGATGAGGGAGGAGTGGGAGTGGGGAGAAAAGGGGGAGTGTGGGCGAGTGGAGGGGGAAGGGTGATCAGAGAGAGAGAGGTTAGCTTGTGTTTTTTTTTTAAGTAGTCACCTCTACCATTACTGGTCTCCATTGATCTCCATTTTTCTCCCAACCCCCATTCTTATTCTCTCTCTCTCTCTCTCTCAATCTCTCTCTCCATTGTTAAATATCCCACCACCCAGCACTAAGCACTTTCCCTTCTTAATGATGTCATTGTGTGTGGGGGGAGGGGTCTCTGTCTATTCACCATTGTAGGACAGACAACAGCTGGCCCTATTGGACATGGCCACGCCCTACAAATTCTACCCATCTGGTTCCTTAAGAGGAACCCCCTCACACACACAAACACACACTCACTCACTCACACACACTCACACGAACTCATCTTCAGTACTTTTTCATCCCACAGGACTGGAACCCTACATCTGTTCTTACTAAATCAGGCCCCCAAAACAACACATTCCATTGTTGACTTAAAGAGTATATGATACTGTAGGGAGGAGAGCAAATGGAGAGAGGGAGGAGAGAGAGATCCCTCTGTGTGGGCCTCACGACCTGCCATCCAATAACTCACCCTGAGGCAGAGAAAGAGAGAGAGATGAAGGGTAGAGAGACACAGTGCTTCTGTGACCTTGAACTTCTCAGCCTCACATCCTCTCTCCTTTCCTCTCTCTCTGTGTATCCCCTTTTCTCTGTTTCTGTCCTGTCCACTCCGTTCATCTCGCAGTGTCCTTTTTGACCTAAACAAGACTCCATACTCTATCCCTACTTTAAACCATGCAACCTGAAGTAAAGCTCATCTTCTCGCTACTTCTCTTTCTCCCTCTTTCTCCTCTCTCTCTCACACACACACACACACACACACACACACACACACACACACACACACACACACACACACACACACACACACACACACACACACACACACACACACACACACACACACACACACACACACACACACACACACACACACACACACACATTCCTACAGCGCCTGTATGTGGTTTTGAGTCAGAGAGCTGTATGAGCAGCAGATAAAGGATGTGTCCATCCAAGACTTCAGATTCCTGGCATAGACTGCCTCACATCCACTGGGAATGGACTTCCAAAGGCTGAGCGAGAGACAGAAAGAGAAAGAGAGGGGAAAGAGTGAGAGAGAAAGGGGGAGAGAGAGAGAGAGTGGGGACACAAGGAGAGACATGCATTATTTATTATTTCAGTATGGTCACTAGAAAGAAAGAAGGGGATTAGAGGAGCGCTCCAAGCCAGCCAGGTCTACTGGGTTATCTCTCTGACTCTCTCTCTCTCTCTTTCTGTCTGCTCGTCCTCTCTCTCTCCCTCTCTCTCTCTCTCTCTCTCTCTCTGACTCTCTCTCTCTCTTTCTGTCTGCTCTATCGGCTCTGACTCTCTCTCTCTCTCTCTCTCTCTCTCTCTCTCTCTCTCTCTCTCTCTCTCTCTCTCTCTCTCTTTTCTCTCTCTCTTTCTGTCTGCTCTATCTGCTCTGACTCCCTCTGTCTGCCCTCTCTCTCTCCCTCTCTCCCTTTCTTCCTCTCTCTCCCTCTCGCTCTCTCGCTCTCGCTCCCTCTCGCTCCCTCTCCCCCCCCTCTCTTTCTCTCTCTCTTTCTGTCTGCTCTATCTGCTCTGACTCTCTCTGTCTGCCCTCTCTCTCTCCCTCTCTCTCTTTCTTCCTCTCTCTCCCTCTCGCTCTCTCGCTCTCGCTCCCTTTCGCTCCCCCCCTCTCTCTCTCTCTCTTCCCTTTCTCGCTCTCTCTCCCTCTCTCTCTCTCACTCTCTCTCTCCCCATCTCTCACTCTCTCTCGTTCTCTCTCGCTCTCTCTCGCTCTCGCTCTCTTTCGCTCTCTCTCCCTCTCGCTCTCGCTCTCTCTCCCTCTCTCTTTCTCTCCAATTTGCTTAATTGGCATGATGTAATGATGTGCATATTGCCAAAGCTTACTTTGGATATTTACAATATGAAAATAATGAACAAAGGAGCAAAACAACCATACATTTGACAATAAAAATAAGCATACACTAGAGTACATGTGCAGGTTGATTGGTCTGTCAGACACTGTCCCTCAACTTATGGCAGGCAGCAATGTAGTGCGCTGCCAACCCACAGCTTTCAGCTTTCTCCCCCAACAGGACGGGTAGCCTACTCTCATCAGAGGTCTTTGAAACCTTGAATAAGGGTTTAAAATGTGTAGAAATGTGTCAAGGGTATTGGTAGCGGAGTCAGGTGCAGGAGAGCAGAAGACTTATGAACAGGCAGGAGAAACCAACATAACTCGTGACAAAACATGGAATAAACGAACACCAGTCTGGCGCATCAAACATGACACGTAACACAAATAATATCACACAAAGCCATGAGCGGGAACAGAGGAATAAATACATGTAGATTGATTGGGAAATGCAAACCAGGTGTGCAGGGAACAAGACAAAACAAATGGATCAATGAAAAATGGAGCGGCGATGGCTAGAAAGCCGGTGACGTTGACCGGCGAACGCCGCCTGAACAAGGAGAGGAGACAATTTCGGCGGAAGTCGTGACAAAATGACACTCTCTAATTGTTTTATATTTTTTTACATTTTGTCAGGAAATGCAGCTCGTCTCAGGTTCTGCTGTTGTGCAATGGTCGCACAGCCTTTCCTCTACAGGGAGCCAGGTTTTCCTGTCTACCCTTCTCAATGGAAAGGCTGTGCTCACTGAGCCTGTACTTTGTCACGGTGTACTGTCGATATAGGGCCAGATAGCACTGCATTTTGCTTTGTGTTTGTTCTTGCGTTTCCCAATAAGCAATGTAGTTTTGTTTTTACTGTGTTGTAATTTTTGGTTTATTCTGATTGATTGGATGTTCTGGTCCTGAGGCTTCAGTATGTTAGTAGAACATGTTTGTGAACTCATCCCCAGGACCAGCTGGATGAGGGGACTCTTTTCTTTACTCAGCTCTTGGCATTGCAGGGCATAGTAATGATATGAGAGGGGTCACTATATTATAGATGTTTCCAAAACTTAATTTCTATTTTTTGAGTTTTTATTATTAGTGGATATCGGCCTCATTCTGACCTGCATGCATTGTTTGTCGTGCCCTGACCTTAGAGAGCTTTTTATGTCTCTATTTTGGTTTGGTCAGGGTGTGATTTGGGTGGACATTCTATGTTCTTTTTTCTATGATTTTGTATTTCCTTGTTTTGGCCGGGTATGGTTCCCAATCAGGGACAGCTGTCTATCGTTGTCTCTGATTGGGAAGGTAGATTAGGTAGCTTTTCCCCACCATTGTTTTGTGGGTAGTTGTTTTCTGGGGGTAGTGGGTAGTTGTTTTGCACCTGACCGGACTGTTTCGTTTTGTTTATTCACTTTGTCATTGTTGTTTCAGTGCTCTATTTAATAAAAAGTAATGAACACAACCACGCTGCACTTTGGTCCGATTCCTCCTCTTCATGTCCTGGCCGTGTCTAAATTCTGGCTCAGGAAGGCCACCAAAAATTTTGAGATTTCCATACCCAACTATAAAATTTTCCGTCAAGATAGAACTGCCAAAGGGGGAGGAGTTGCAGTCTACTGCAGAGATAGCCTGCGAAGTAATGTCATACTTTCCAGGTCCATACCCAAACAGTTCGAACTACTAATTTTAAAAATTACTCTCTCCAGAAATAAGTCTCTCACTGTTGCCGCCTGCTACCGACCCCTATCAGCTCCCAGCTGTGCCCTGGACACCATTTGTGAATTGATCGCCCCACATCTAGCTTCAGAGTTTGTTCTGTTAGGTGACCTAAACTGGGATATGCTTAACACCCCGGCAGTCCTACAATCTAAGCTAGATGCTCTCAATCTCACACAAATCATCAAGGAACCCACCAGGTACAACCCTAAATCTGTAAACAAGGGCACCCTCATAGACGTCATCCTGACCAACTGGCCCTCCAAATACACCTCCGCTGTCTTCAACCAGGATCTCAGCGATCACTGCCCCAATTGCCTGTATCCGCTACGGATCCGCAGTCAAACGACCACCCCTCATCACTGTCAAACGCTCCCTAAAACATTTCTGTGAGCAGGCCTTTGTAATCGACCTGGCCCGGGTATCCTGGAAGGACATTGACCTCATCCCGTCAGTTGAGGATGCCTGGTCATTCTTTAAAAGTAACTTCCTCACCATTTTAGATAAGCATGCTCCGTTCAAAAAATGCAGAACTAAGAACAGATATAGCGCTTGGTTCACTCCAGACCTGACTGCCCTCGACCAGCACAAAAACATCCTGTGGCGGACTGCAATAGCATCGAATAGTCCCTGCGATATGCAACTGTTCAGGGAAGTCAGGAACCAATTTGCATCCTGTAGCTCCAACTCCAAAACGTTCTGGGACACTGTGAAGTCCATGGAGAACAAGAGCACCTCCTCCCAGCTGCCCACTGCACTGAGGCTAGGTAACACGGTCACCACCGATAAATCCATGATTATCGAAAACTTCAACAAGCATTTCTCAACGGCTGGCTATGACTTCCGCCTGGCTACTCCAACCTCGGCCAACAGCTCCCCCCCCGCAGCTACTCGCCCAAGCCTCTCCAGGTTCTCCTTTACCCAAATCCAAATAGCAGATCTTGTGAAAGAGCTGCAAAACCTGGACCCGTACAAATCAGCTGGGCTTGACAATCTGGACCCTCTATTTCTGAAACTATCCGCCGCCATTGTCGCAACCCCTATCGCCAGTCTGTTCAACCTCTCTTTCATATCGTCTGAGATCCCCAAGGATTGGAAAGCTGTCGCAGTCATCCCCCTCTTCAAAGGGGGAGACACCCTGGACCCAAACTGTTACAGACCTATATCCATCCTGCCCTGCATATCTAAGGTCTTCGAAAGCCAAGTCAACAAACAGGTCACTGACCATCTCGAATCCCACCATACCTTCTCCACTGTGCAATCTGGTTTCCGAGCCGGTCACGGGTGCACCTCAGCCACGCTCAAGGTACTAAACGATATCATAACCATCATCGATAAATGACAGTACTGTGCAGCCGTCTTCATCAACCTTGCCAAGGCTTTCGTCTCTGTCAATCACCATATTCTTATCGGCAGACTCAGTGGCCTCGGTTTTTCTGATGACTGCCTTGCCTGGTTCACCAACTACTTTGCAGACAGAGTTCAGTGTGTCAAATCGGAGGGCATGCTGTCTGGTCCTCTGGCAGTCTCTATGGGGGTGCCACGGGGTTCAATTCTCGGGCCGACTCTTTTCTCTGTATATATCAATGATGTTGCTCTTGCTGCGGGCGATTCCCTGATCCACCTCTACGCAGACGACACCATTCTGTATACTTCCGGCCCGTCCTTGGACACTGTGCTATCTAACCTCCAAACGAGCTTCAATGCCATACAACTCTCCTTCCGTGGCCTCCAACTGCTCTTAAACGCTAGTAAAACCAAATGCATGCTTTTCAACCGTTTGCTGCCTGCACCCGACGAGCATCACCACCCTGGATGGTTCCGACCTTGAATATGTGGACATCTATAAGTACCTAGGTGTCTGGCTAGACTGTAAACTCTCCTTCCAGACTCATACCAAACATCTCCAATCGAAAATCAAATCTAGAGTCGGCTTTCTATTCCGCAACAAAGCCTCCTTCACTCACGCCGCCAAACTTACCCTAGTAAAACTGACTATCCTACCGATCCTCGACTTTGGCGATGTTATCTACAAAATAGCTTCCAATGCTCTACTCAGCAAACTGGATGCAGTTTATCACAGTGCCATCCGTTTTGTCACTAAAGCACCTTATACCACCCACCACTGCAACCTGTATGCTCTAGTCGGCTGGCCCTCGCTACATATTCGTCGCCAGACCCACTGGCTCCAGGTCATCTACAAGTCCATGCTAGGTAAAGCTCCGCCTTATCTCAGTTGACTGGTCACGATGGCAACACCCACCCGTAGCACGCGCTCCAGCAGGTGTATCTCACTGATCATCCCTAAAGCCAACACCTCATTTGGCAGCCTTTCGTTCCAGTTCTCTGCTGCCTGTGACTGGAACGAATTGCAAAAATCGCTGAAGTTGGAGACTTTTATCTCCCTCACCAACTTCAAACATCTGCTATCTGAGCAGCTAACCGATCGCTGCAGCTGTACATAGTCTATCTGTAAATAGCCCACCCATTTTTACCTACCTCATACCCATACTGTTTTTATTTATGTACTTTTCTGCTCTTTTCCACACCAATATCTCTACCTGTACATGACCATCTGATCATCCAGTGTTAATCTGCTAAATTGTAATTATTCGCCTACCTCCTCATGCCTTTTGCACACAATGTATATAGACTCTTAAAAAAAATTATACTGTGTTATTGACTTGTTAATTGTTTACTCCATGTGTAACTCTGTGTTGTTGTCTGTTCACACTGCTATCCTTTATCTTGGCCAGGTCGCAGTTGCAAATGAGAACTTGTTCTCAACTAGCCTACCTGGTTAAATAAAGGTGAAATAAATTTAAAAAAATAATAATAATATTCAGAAGACGACACCCGTTACATTGTTTGTAGTTTTCCTCTGGACATGAAGGAGAATCTTATAGATCTCTGCATTCAGTGTTTCAATGGGGTGTTTGTCCCATTTGATGAAATCTTGTTTTGCAAGTGGACCCCACACCTCACTGCCATAAAGTGCAATTGGTTCAATTACATATTCAATTAGTTTTAGCTCATTTTTAATAGGTATTTCAATTTGAATGAGCTTTTTAATGCCGTAGAATGCCCCGCGTGCTTTCTCTCAGTTCATTCACTGCCTCATTAAGGTGTCCAGTTGAGCTTACTTTTAAACCTAAGTAATTGTAGTGTGTGCAGTACTTTATATATTTTTTACCAATTGAGAACTTGAGTCTAATTCCCTGAGATCTGGATCTTCTCTGGAAATCATAATTTTAGTCTTTTTGGGGTTTACTGCCAGGGCCCAGTTCTGTCTCTGCTGTAGGCCATGCACTGTGGGTGACAGCAGGCATAGGTCATCTGCGAAGAGTAGGCATTTAACCTCTGAATTGTGGAGACTAACACCAGGGGCTGAGGATTTTCTAGAATAGTGGCCAATTCATTTATGGAAATATTGAAGAGTGCAGGGCTCAGATTGCAACTGTGGTGAAGGCCCCACCACTGGTTAAAGAAGTCTGTTCTTTTCTTGCCAATTTTAATGCTGCATGTATTGCCAGTATACATTGATTTAATTATGTCATATGTTTTACATTTACATTACATTTAAGTCATTTAGCAGACGCTCTTATCCAGAGCGACTTACAAATTGGTGCATTCACCTTATGACATCCAGTGGAACAGTCACTTTACAATAGTGCATCTAGATCTTAAAGGGGGGGGGGGTGAGAGGGATTACTTATCCTATCCTAGGTATTCCTTGAAGACTCAAGTTTTACCCCTTACACCACTTTCAATAACTTTGTAAAACAGTCCTGTATGCCAAATAGAATCAAATACTTTTTGGAAGTCGATAAAGAAACAGTATATTTTAGTATTATTTTGGTGGACATGTTTATCTATCAGGGTGTGTAGGGTGTAAATATGATCAGTCGTGTGATGTTTTGGTATAAATCCAATTTGGCTTTTACTCAAGACATTGTGCTTATTAAGGAAGTTTAGAACTCTTACATTTATAATACTACAGAAAACCTTCCCCAGGTTACTGTTCACACAAATGCCTCTGTAATTGTTAGGGTCAAATTTGTCTCCGTTCTTAATGATTGGGGTTATGAGTCTTTGATTCCAGATGTCAGGGAAATAACCTACACTCAGGATCAAATTAAACAGTTTTAATAAAGCCAATTGAAATGTTGCACTAGTGAGTTTGAGCATCTCATTTAGGATGCCATCAGGTCCGCAGGCTTTTTTAAATTTGAGAGCCTGAAGGTTCTTATAGAGCTCCTGGTCAGTAATTGGGTAATTTTGATTGTCCTTTATGGCTTTTTCTAATCCAATCAACTTCTCATGAATTTGGCGTTGTTCTGCGTTTGTGTCAATTTGAACGGTGTTGTAGAGTGTTTTAAAATGGGTTGTCCATTTGTCACCATTTTGTATCACTAATTACTCACTAATTACTCTTGTTTAGATGTTTTAGGTTTTTCTAATTTCACCAGAAGTTGTTTGTGTTAATGGACTCCTCAATTAGTGTCAGCTGCTTGCTGTTGTACTGTGCTTTTTTGGTTCTGAGTGTACATTTATAGAGTTTTAAAGTCTCACAGTAATGAAGGCATAATTCACCATTATTTGGTTCTCTGTGCTTTTGGTTGGATAGTGTTATAAGTTTTTTCCTTAGAATTTTACAATCTGCATCAAACCAGTTGTCATCTGTGATCTTTTTCGTTTTGTTTTTTATAAATTTCAATTGTGCTTCTTTTGCCGTTTGCCTGAATATATAGTTGATGTTTTGTTCTGCTAGATTGATGCCTTCTTTACAGTGAGTGAATGTGGCATCCAGAAAGTTATCGAAGAGTGTTTGGATATTTTGATTACAGGTTGCTTTCTGGTATTCTTCTGTGCTGTTTTGGGGCCATCTGTATGAATTTCTGATGTTGTACAGCTTACTGGGCTGTGAATGTGTGGTTATTTCCATGTCTGTTCTTTTGAGGAACAACGTAATTTGGCTGTGATCAGACAGAGGTGTTAGTGGCTTGACAGTGAATGAGCTGAGAGAGAAAGGGTCAATGTCTGTAATCATATAGTCTACTGTACTGTGGCCAGGAGGTGAGCAGTAGGTGAATCTCTCCAAAGAGTCCCCCCCCCCCCCGTAACCTACCATTGACAAAGTACAGGCTTCTACAGAGCTGCAACAGATCCCTTCCGTTTTTGTTGACACTGTTGTATCTATGGGGAGATGAAGACAGTTAGAGACACTATGGCCTGTAATAAAGCTGTCCCCTCGTGTGCTCCTTAGATCAGGTAGTGTTCCTGTGCTCGCATTTGTGTCCCCACAGATGAGCACATTTCCCTGGGCCTGGAAATGGCAAGTCTCTTCCTCAAGAGTGGGGAAGATCTCCTCTGAGTAATATGGGGATTCTGAGGGGGGGGATCTCCTCTGAGTAATATGGGCTTTCTGATGGGGGGAGATCTCCTCTGAGTAATATGGGGATTCTGAGGGGGAGGGGGAGATCTCCTCTGAGTAATATGTGCTTTCTGATGGGGGGAGATCTCCTCTGAGTAATATGGGCTTTCTGATGGGGGGGGGGGGGGGGGGGCATGATCTCCTCTGAGTAATATGGGCTTTCTGATGGGGGATATATATTGCGCAAAGGAACACAATTTTTAGCAGTTTTAACCAAATGTGATATTTACCAATTTTGAGGGGATCAAAGATTTTGCAGTTCGGATTTGTACAAAATGATCAGTCCTCCAGAGTGTTTACCTCTATTGACAGAGCTGTGTTTCTGTGATGGCACAATTCCATGATGACGTCAACATCTTTAAGATTTGTTTTGAACTCTCTCTCTCCCCTCTCTCCCCCCTCCCCCTCCCTCCCTCCCCCCTCCCTCCCTCCCTCCCTCCCTCCCTCCCTCCCTCCCTCCCTCCCTCCCTCCCTCCCTCCCTCCCTCCCTCCCTCCCTCCCTCCCTCTCTCTCTCTCTACTTCTCTCTCTCTATTTCTCTCTCTCTCTTTCTCTCTTCCCCTCCCTCCTTCCCTCCCTCCCTCTCTCTCTCTTTCTCTCTTCCCCTCCCTCCTTCCCTCCCTCCTCTCTCTCTCTCTCTCTCTACTTCTCTCTCTCTCTACTTCTCTCTCTCTTTCTCTCTCTCCCCTCTCTCCCTCTCTCTCTCTACTTCCCCTCCCTCCTCTCTCTCTCTCTACTTCTCTCTCTCTCTTCTCTCTCTCTCTCTCTTCTCTCTCTCTCTCTCTCTCTCTCTCTCTCTCTCTCTCTCTCTCTCTCTCTCTCTCTCTCTCTCTCTCTCTCTCTCTCTCTCTCTACTTCTCTCTCTCTACTTCTCTCCAAAGGGGTTGTTCAGAAATAAGGTAGCTGTGATTAGTTTATTTCCAGTTGGCAGATAAACTAAAATGTTTGTGTGTGTGTTTTTCAGGTTGCTGCTGTGGTCCGTCCAAGAGAGAAGGACAAAGACACTGAGATGGAGGAACCACCGGGATCACATTCCCTCTTCTGTTTCTTTAACATATTACCTTTCCAACTGTGTGTGTGTGTGTGTGTGTGTGTGTGTGTGTGTGTGTGTGTGTGTGTGTGTGTGTGTGTGTGTGTGTGTGTGTGTGTGTGTGTGTGTGTGTGTGTGTGTGTGTGTGTGTGTGTGTGTGTGTGTGAGTGAATTTTGGTGGGTGACACCTCCAATTTCAGTTTTATAATTTGCCATTTTTGTTGACTTTTATAATGTTGTGATACTCATATATCGTTGACACATTTACAATACACTTAATCATCAAGTGTCTTTACAATACTATTGATACATACTGTGGCTTGTGTTTCTAACTACCTATGTGAGAATGTATATTTGTATGTACAGTATACTCATATTTAGAAAATATATCACGGACTCTAAGAAAGCTTAAATTCTTTCACTAACATGCTGCACTTGCATGCATTCACGCACGCATGCACAAACTCACACGTACACACACACACACACACACACACACACACACACACACACACACACACACACACACACACACACACACACACACACACACACACACACACACACACACACACACACACACACACACACACACACACACACACGTACACACACACACAGATACACACCTACTGGACAGATTCGCTCACAACACAAACTTGAACTGAGAATGACAAGCGATGGTAATGTTTCTCTTTAACTTTGAACTGTTCCTCCTCTGTAACTGTCAGGCCAGAGTCAAATGACATCAAATCAATAATAATCATAAGAGCAATGGTAGTAATACTGTAATAGTGATACTGGTGATAATAATCCGTTAGTCTCTGCTAGAGATGATACATACACGCAAAGCAATGAGCGTCGATGACATCGTGAAGAGTCACATGTTATATGGTACATTCGCTGTGGTTCATCTCAGCGTATGTGGGTGTGTTATATCTGTGTGGTTGCGTGTGCATCGAACATGGGCAATATGGGCTATACCCTTCATTGGTGCTTCCATGTAGGCCATGAGGTACTGTTATCTATACCGCATCCTGTTGTGCACTGTATCTAGATGGTAAAACACAATAGCAATAGGCTCAGTGGGATTTTGATCTCTTGGTTACTTTGACCCGTGACAATCTTCTTCTCCTTCACGTTCTTTGATAGCGTCACCATCCAGTAATGTACTGTATTTAAGTCATCACAAATGTTATTAGACGATTGCGTCATCGTCTGTTTGTCTCAGCTATCACGTTAATACAAATATTAGGAGCACTTTTTATGATATCGCATGATATTGATCTAACAAATACTTTTGTTTCTTGGGTACTATGTTACATTGGCTGGTACAAAGATGTCTTTGTGTTCAATTTTCAGCTGGGTGTTGTTTTGTGTCAAAATACCTGTTCATATTAGTCAGTCATGTGTGAGCTGGGTAATATAGCAATGACCAGTAACATGGAGAGTATGGGTTCCCGTTTTATGGATTGATTTGAAATCTACCACTAATCTGAATTGCCTGTATACTGTGCACAAGTAGAGGAGGGGGAGGAGAGTTCTGAGTTAGACATCATAGACACACACTAACTATCAGGAGAGATTAGTTTTCTTAATCCACATTGACACCCTTAGAAAGACATGTACACACACACACACACACACACACACACACACACACACACACACACACACACACACACACACACACACACACACACACACACACACACACACACACACACACACACACACACACACACACACACACACACACACACACACACACACACACACACACGAGAACACATGAGAGACAGTCATAGGTATAATACTGTAGACACTTGGCCACACACAGTCCTTCTCCACCCCTGCCTCACCTGCTAGTCTATCATAGAGGGAGAAGGACGAGGAAGAGGAGGAGACATTAAAAATAAATGACTCTTGTAGAAGGCTTTGACATGATTCGGCATATGGCCAAGTCCGTGTAATGGTACAGCTTTAATTGTCCCACCATCTCTAGTGGTGTTTGTTGTGATATAGAGCAGGCGAGGCAAAGACAGAGAAACACACTTGTGTCATTAGCTTTTTGAGAATGCACTTTTGGAATATATTTGCCCTACTGTACATTCCAGCTTATTAAAAATGTCACTTTTTGCACCTGTGTTGTCCTTAATCACATGTCCTTGTCTGCACAGACTAGAAATATCAATGCCCTCCCTTGGCAACCTTAATATAGGCCAACAGACCCCAGTTTCCAACCCCACTGATGCACAGACTTTTTAAGGAAAACTACAACAGACACTTAAAGTGATTTCATAGGACTTCAGTGTCATTCCTGGTGTGACAAGTGATTCTGTGTCATGGTAGTGAGGAAGGGAGGAGAATCTAGAGTGGCGTCTTAATGTGACTAAAGCAGCGTGACAGAAGAGGGTTAATACCAGAGAGCTCTGCTGAGATAGATCGCCCAGCTCGCTCTGCTCGGCCTTGCATGGCTTTATGGGATACAGGAGGTATTAAGCAGCTGAATAATTTGTTTTGATACGTTACCCTCCTGCTTTCTGTCTGTGTGGCATTTCACTTTTCTTTTGCCCCCTTCTTATTTTGTGCCTTTGTGTCCCAGAAGTTTCTTCCTTTGCCGCCTGCCTGCGACATCACATAAACATGAAAATACTGTATATGTTTTGGCCTGCCTGCCTGCCTGCCTGCCTGCCTGCCTGCCTGCCTGCCTGCCTGCCTGCCTGCCTGCCTGCCTGCCTGCCTGCCTGCCTGCCTGCCTGCCTGCCTGCCTGCCTGCCTGCCTGCCTGCCTGCCTGCCTGCCTGCCTGCGTGGGTGGAGTTCCTGAAAGCTCCTTTTTTCTCCTTTGGGAATTAAAAGCATTTCTCTATGAAGGGAAATCTTGGAAAAGAAGTAGTGAAATTGCACATTGAGCACTGTGACGGTCCAAATGATTAACACTTGAATGGGGCCCACTATAATTTGAATGTTACCATTGGTTCTTGCTTGTTAAGGTCAACTTCCAAATGTTCAAAAAAATGCATTTACAAATACACCATTCAAATCTGAATTGGGGAATGGCTTCAGATTGATCTGCTTGCTATATTTGTCGTGCTACGGAATGTGTACATTTCGAGTCATATTTTGAGTTACATGTCAATATTTAATCATTTTGTATCCTTTGTTATAAACTGTCTTACTAGGCTGTATATAAAAGGGGAGGTGAAACGCCTTGTGTAAAATGTAATAGTGACTATGTTTGCGTACATACAGGGTCACGCGTGTCTCCTTTGCGCCATAAAAGAGAGGATTCGTATTAAATATATATGGGATATATACACATACAGTATTTTTTTGGCCTCGTCAGTTTCTTAACTGCGTAGACGTACAGTATATGTTGGGAAAGGCATTTTGGAACCAGACATGCAACCCCCGCTGTACTCAACACTGAATCTGTGTTTTACAGTAGAAAAAAAACCTTCACTTGCGTATCTATTGTTTCTTTTTTTGTATGATGCTCTGAAAATACATCATTTTTCACAAGTGGTTTCGGACATAGAAGAAGTGTTACCGGTCACTTTATAAACTGAAACTTAGGATATAATAGTAGAATAGCTGTTGCATTACCTATTTGTTACGACCTGTATGTAATGTTATTATGGAAGATGTAATGTCCTTCTGTAAATGTTGTTTATTGTTGGTTTACCTGAAATAAATAAAGTTTATTAATGTTTCAAACTGTGTTCAGCTACCAATGCAAAACAGCTGTTGTTGGGTCATGTATTACATACATACTTTCATACTAATTCTACCACAACTCCATTCTAGTGTGGTCATGCTAGTGTGGATATGGGTTGCCTTTGTCCTCCTATTCATCAGTATTTACATAGTTAGCTACTTCCTGAAATTAGTTATCCCTGGAATTGATCTAAGTACCATACTTCGTTTTTTTAAAGGCATAATTTATTCAACGGTACCAGCGACAGGTTCTAGTGATTTATCCTTTATTACCTGTATTATCCCTGGCTGATGTGAGCTGAGCTGGACTGATTGTATTGTACCACCACAGTGTTTTCTCTGGACACCCACCAAGGTGTTATGTCTCTGATTCAAACCATACCAATAGGTCAACAACATCTGCATCCCAAATTGCATCCCTATGGGCTCTGGTTAAATGTAGTGTGCTATATAGGGAATAGGGTGCCATTTGGGATGCATGTTAGAAAAAAAGTATGTAACTTCACTTATGCGTACAGTTTTCAAGCATACTGGTCCTTTAAACAGATATACTTTAAAACATGAAAACAAACAACCTCCAGGTCATAATGACTGCTGTGACAGATAGGTAGGAGAAAAATACAAGGAAACCCCAACAGCACAATGTGTGCTGTAAGAATGTAATGTTCATAACGTTTTTTACATTTCTTTGGAAAAACAATGAAGTCATTCTATTCTATTATGTGGTTATTGCATGTGGTCATAAATGGTTCTGAAACGGTTTTGCACCACAAAATTCCCCACAAAAAAAATGCATTTCCAATAGTTAATTCAAATGTATCTCTTTAATGCTGGCTCATAGATCAACTGCATGAAGGTCAAATCTGACCCAAGGTTTTAACTTTGTCTTTGTAATGTTGATTGCTCTGGACAACTTTATTCCAAACTGAATAGACTTGGCTAGACACCCAGCCCTAAAACAAGACATTTAGTAACATAAGTCATTTTGAGTTTGTGTGTCTCTCTTGGCAGGGTGTAGCTTGAAGAACCAAGTCTCACTGCATTCTTCTGTCAGGATATATTACATACTTATTGACTCCCTCTCCATCCCACTGACAGACATGCCTCCTAACCAGTCAGAATCCCTAGGTGACTGATTAACATTAGGGATCCTCTGTATTTGCTTGGCCTCAGCTGGTTGGTCATGTTGTTCTGAATTCTCAATAGAGAGTGCTCTGTGACAGTCTCCTGTGCACACTTAACCACAGGTTGATAACTACAAATAGGTTTTGATGCACATCACTTGGGCTAATCATATTTTTGATGTGCTATAACTGGTCATAGTGTTGTTGATGGTTGCAACAGTAGTTGATTTGATTATTATTTATGTTGTTATGATACTGTTTTTGTACAATAAATAGCCTTACATTATCTAATATAACTCTAGTGAACAGTAAGGTACAGTACAGTTGATGACAAAGGAGAGATGATCGACTCTCTGAAAGTCAAGGGGGCAGGTCAGCCCTGTTAAGCTCACTGTAGTTGAGTTTTTCTCTTCCTTCCTTTGGTGTTCTACACAGGGTCTCTCTCTCTCTCTCTCTCTTTCTCTCTCTCACGGTTTCCTTCCTGTTCTCCTCTACACAGTGTCTCTCCCTCCCACTGTTCCCTCTGCGCGCACCACTGTGTGAGATGGGTTTGAAACCCCTCGGATCCCAAAGTCTCGTGGTGACAAACCACTTTCATCCCTGTCCCTAGGGCCCAACGGTGGAGACGACATTATGGTTGAAAGGGGAAACCGATTAAAATGATGCTGGTTGTTCTTCCCTCTCTAAAATATCCATTTAGGCTATACTCATTTTTAATATGGAAAGCACATGGCATTTATTCTGTGTGTTTTATTTTACACTCACACACAGTTTTACTGGATGGTAATACCAAGGGGGTCTGGACTGTTACAATGGTAGGCTATTTGAGGAGGTCTAATATGATATCTCTGTGTCAATCCTTCACAGTTTTAATGCACATATAAATGATGGGTAAAGGGTTAGCTCATATAAAGAGTAGTCCTACTGTCATATTTGTAAATGTCTTTCCTTTTCCATCAGTAGTCCTAGATGTGGCTTTCAGAATATCATAGGCCTATTTATAAGGGCATAATTCTTATATGAAATATTGAATATTGTTTCGGGCTATAGAACTAAGACATTGAAACCCATCAGTCCAAAATCGAGAGCCATGCACATGAGAGATGAGCAATTGTAGACGATCCCTAAACCTTGCATCTGTTAGTCCAACCCTTTTTTCCATATGGAGGAGAGAGAGAGACGGCTCACTGAGACGGCAGGGCGCCTGGAAACAGGTTTCAACAGCGCAGAGCAGAGAGAGGCTATCAGGTTTGTCGGGGCAGCTAGAGCAGCAGAAGAACATTGCGGAGTCCGGACCTGAGTGTTGTGTATATTAGTTCGGATTTTTTTCTCAAAATTCTGTCAGTGATATTTTTTTATTTTGGGGGACCTTCAACATCTCTGCGCAACGGCGGGAGAAGCAAAAACAACCAAAAGTTACGCAGGAGGGGAGTACATTTACAAGGAAAGAAAAACCCAACAAAGAAAGGGAGCGGGGAAGTAGTTTCTCGCTAGCTGGCGAGCTAGTTTAGGAAGAAACCGCAAAGAAAGTATGTCTGTGGCCGTGCGTAATGCTTTCGCAATGGATTATAACAGAGTACTGTGTATATTTTTGCAGGTTTTTTTATTGATCAGTTTAGGATCAATACGGGTAAATGGACAGTATGGCGACCGGGGAATGTCTATTCCGGAGCACGGCTTTTGCCAACCGATTTCTATTCCACTTTGTACGGACATCGCATACAACGAGACCATCATGCCAAATTTACTAGGACACACAAACCAGGAGGAAGCAGGGCTCGAGGTCCACCAGTTTTACCCGCTTGTGAAAGTCCAGTGTTCTCCTGATTTAAAGTTTTTCCTCTGCTCCATGTATGCGCCTGTGTGCACGGTGCTTGAGCAGGCGCTTCCCCCGTGCAGGTCACTGTGCGAGAGAGCGAGACAGGGCTGCGAGGCGCTCATGAACAAATTCGGTTTTCAGTGGCCGGAAAGGCTCGTGTGCGAGTCTTTCCCGGTTCACGGAGCGGGCGAGCTGTGCGTCGGGCAGAATATTTCGGGTCAAAGCACACCGGTCAATCCCACCCCCGATGTAACGGAGCCTCCGTATGATACTGGGATTGTAAAAGGACAGTTCAAGTGCCCGGCTTCGCTGAAAGTACCCACTTATTTGAATTACCGTTTTCTCGGTGAGGATGACTGTGGCGCACCGTGCGAGCCAAAGAAATCTAACGGAATGATGTACTTCAACGAGGAAGAGTTAAAATTCGCCAGGATATGGATAGTAATATGGTCCGTGTTATGTTGTGCATCCACGTTATTTACTGTTCTAACCTATCTGGTGGACATGAAGCGCTTCAGCTACCCTGAGCGTCCTATTATCTTCCTATCCGGTTGCTACACCATGGTATCCATTGCCTACATAGCTGGATTTCTCCTTGAGGACAAGGTGGTTTGCAATGACAGGTTTGACAACGACATTAGGACTGTGGTGCAGGGTACCAAAAAGGAGGGTTGTACCATCCTCTTCATGATGTTGTATTTTTTCAGCATGGCCAGCTCCATCTGGTGGGTCATCCTGGCCCTCACCTGGTTCCTGGCAGCAGGGATGAAGTGGGGTCACGAAGCCATCGAGGCCAACTCGCAGTACTTCCACCTGGCGGCGTGGGCTGTGCCCGCCATTAAAACCATCACTATCCTGGCGGTGGGACAGGTGGACGGGGATGTCCTGAGCGGCGTGTGCTTCGTGGGCATCAACAGCGTGGACGCTCTCCGAGGCTTCGTCCTGGCGCCACTCTTTGTCTACCTCTTCATCGGCACCTCGTTCCTCCTGGCCGGCTTCGTGTCTCTGTTCCGGATCAGAACCATCATGAAGCACGACGGCACCAAGACGGAGAAGCTGGAGAAGCTGATGGTGAGGATAGGGATCTTCAGCGTGCTCTACACCGTCCCCGCCACCATCGTCATCGCCTGCTACTTCTACGAGCAGGCCTTCCGGGAGCAGTGGGAGAGGACGTGGATCAGCCAGACGTGTAAGACGTACGCCGTGCCCTGTCCGGCCCACCCACACCCCAACATGAGCCCCGACTTCACCGTCTTCATGATCAAGTACCTCATGACTCTGATCGTGGGGATAACGTCCGGGTTCTGGATCTGGTCTGGGAAGACCCTCAACTCCTGGAAGAGGTTTTATACGAGACTGGCTAACAACAACCAGGGAGAGACCACAGTGTGAATGGTCTGAGTGGGGTGAGACCTCGGGATGTACTTTAGCCTATGATGGGTGTCCCCCACACACATAAAAAACTGTTTATTTACAGACTGAATGAATGATAATCGTTTTTGGACTTAATTGCCATGCAGAGACACTCATTGGTACATTATGTTTCTATTGTACATAAAACATTTTGTGAGATTTTTGTAAGTATATATTTGTATTTAAAGATCAAAATTCTCTTTTTTAGTTGTTTCCCTCTATTAAAACCAACATTTATTTGACACACTTTGGGCATAATGGAAATGGACCTTGGTGATAAAGAGCCAGCTAACTGAGCATTTAGCATTAAGGATGTGGTTGTCTTAGGACCTGAGTTGGCTTGGTCACTGCTGGGAGAGGGTTGTAGCTGTCTTTGATCAGTAGACTGGCTTGGAACATTGTTTCTATGTCCTGTGAAAAACAATTGCTTCCTCGTGGGTCCTTATCCCCCATTATACTGTTGTTCTTTCTGTCCAACTGTTCTCTTCTATTCAACATATTTCCAATGCCTAAATGCCTGGCATTTGAAGGTTAAAAATACAATCAACATGTATTTTAAAACGAGGTATAGGTTTGGGATTATGTGTTCAACATATTTCTAAATGCCTGGGATTTGACGGCTAAAAATGCAATCAGCATTAAAACGAGGTATAGGTTTGGGATTGTGTGCACATGTACTGTGTAGCCTACGTGACATGAATCCTCCAAATGCAAATGTTTTCATAACCTCCAGTACTTTAAGCTAGAATGAGAACATTTAGCCCCAAATTTAGCCCAAATACTTTCACCAAAGTTGAAAGCCGTCTTTTGGTGATTAGAACAAAATATTGTAAAAGAATGAAAGTAAACCATTTGCAGGATCTTTTCAACATTTTGTTTATGTGTTTCAGACATCCTTGCTGCCTATGAACACAGAACAGACACACGTTGTTTGTGCCTTTTGTTGACCTATTTGAGCACTTTGAGGAGAAATACTAGCCTGGTCCCAGATCTGTTTGTGTTGTCTTGCCAACCCCGAAGGACCATAGGAGTAGGCAGGACAGCACAATCGGGTCTTGGACCAGGCTAGGGGAATACAGAATGCTGGACAGAGACAGCTCCGACTCAGAGGTGGGCTACGTAACACATCAGCTGCACTCCCTAATGCTTTCTCACAGACAGACAGACAGACAGACAGACAGACAGACAGACAGACAGACAGACAGACAGACAGACAGACAGACAGACAGACAGACAGACAGACAGACAGACAGACAGACAGACAGACAGACAGACAGACAGACAGACAGACAGACAGACAGACAGACAGACAGACAGACAGACAGACAGACAGACAGCTGAAATACCAATCCTTCATTGATGAACTAGCTGAAATACGTAGTTGCCTACTCTACAGCCGGCTGTATAATTGGCTTATAAAAACTGAAAACAAATGAATAATTGAAGGAGATAGGGCAGTGCGTTTTGTAATTTTCAGACCTACATGTAATCAGAGTCAGAAAATTAATATTCCCCACAAGGTAATTGTTGGCAAAATGTGGCCGTTTTTTTATTTTTACGATTGGCCCAGGTGGCACCCCTGAGTAATTTCTCTCCTGGTTAGTGTGTGTGTGTGTGTGTGTGTGTGTGTGTGTGTGTGTGTGTGTGTGTGTGTGTGTGTGTGTGTGTGTGTGTGTGTGTGTGTGTGTGTGTGTGTGTGTGTGTGTGTGTGTGTGTGTGTGTGGTGTGGGTGGGTGGGTGGGTGGGTGGGTGGGTGCTAAACATGCAGGATTAGCAGCTGACTTTAGGCTTTATAATGGAAGACATTGTGATCTGTCCCCACCTCACGCTTCTTCTGTTATGTTCTTGTCAAATGTATGGAAGTTATTTTACCCTAAATGCATGGATGGCTCTCTATTAAAGAACATGTTCATGCCTTTCACATCTATTATGTTTAATTCTGGTATTCTGCATTTGTTTGTTATTAAAAACATTATATTTATAGAAACATTTCTTTATATCCACACTGATTACTTTAAAGAATAAACAATCCAACCTTTGCACCAACTGTCATGTTGATTTGAAATATCTGTTATTTTCATGTGTTATAAACCAGAGATGATGGATTGAATCATGCTGTTACCTAGTGTACATTTACATTTGAGTAATTTAGCAGGTGGTCTTATTCAGAACGACTTCCAGGAGCAATTAGGGTTAAGTGCCTTGCTCAAGGGCACACAACATATTTTTCAACTAGTCGGCTAGGGGATTAGAACCAGCAACCTTTCGGTTCTTGGCCCAATGCTCTTAACCGCTAGGCTACCTGCCTAAAATGTAGTTTAAGATTTGGAGAATAAACAAATCTGCTTCATAGACTCTGTAGTATTCCCTTTGCAACAACATGGTAATAGCTATCATTTTTACAGCTGGAAAAGCTCAACAATGAGCATGAGTTTTATCTCAGTGCTTACAGCCAACGTCTTGTTTGAAAAATAACTTATTTATCCTGGGTGGATGTTAATCAAATGCAGCTCTCTGGTTAGGCTAAATGAGGTGGATGGGAATCTAGTGAATGGTTGGTATGCACTGTGAACGCTCAGAGGCCTTGCTTGTGTAGGGGCATTGTTGCTTTGCACTTAAAATAGCTTGTGTCCCATGTCTGGCAGTCACATACGTAGGTCAGCTACTCAACTTTCATACAGCCGTTGTTTAGGGTCGTTTTATTGTTGTCTTTAATTCTGCTGCTCTTCATAGGGGTTTTTCTGTTCACTCTTGTCTATTGTGTCGAAGCTTCTCTGAAGTCTGTGGCTGTATAGTTTGTAGCTAAGCTGACTGTAACGTCATGTGAACTATATACAGTGGCAAGAAAAAGTATGTGAACCCTTTTGAATTATCTTGATTTGTGCATAAATTGGTCATAACATCTGATCTGATCTTCATCCAAGTCACAACAACAGACAAACACAGTGTGGTTCAAATAATAACACACAAATTATTGTATTTTTCTTGTCTATATTGAATAAATAATTTAAACAGTCACAGTGTAGGTTGGAAAAAGTATGTGAACCCCTATGGCTTCTCTAAAAGCTCATTGGAGCCAGGAGTCAGTTAACCTTGAGTACAATAATTGAGACGAGATTGGAGATGTTAGTTCGAGCTGCCCTGCCCTATTAAAAACACTCACAAAATTTGAGTTTGCTATTCACAAGAGGCATTGCCTGATGTGAACCATGCCTCGAACAAAAGACACCTCAGAAGACCCAAGATTAGGAGTGGCCGTCCTGTAAAGATAACAGCAAGAGCACAGCGCAGAATGCTCAGTGAGGTTAAGAATCCAAGTATCAGCTAAAGACTAACAGAAATCTCTGGAACATGCTTGCTAACATCTCTGTTGACGAGTCTATGATACGTATAAAACACTCGCAAAAGAGCATGTTCCTCAGTGCAACTGGCAAAATATTCTATGGACAGATGAAACTAAAGTTGAGTTGTTTGGAAGGAACACACAACACTATGTGTGCAGAAAAAAATGCACGCTACACCAACATCAAAACCTCATCCCAACTGTAAAGTATGGTGAAGTGAGCATTGTGGTTAAAAGCTGCTTTGCTGCCTCGGGACCTGGACAGCTTACTATCATCGAAGGAAAAATGAATTCCCAAGTTTATCAAGACATTTTGCAGGACAATGTAAGGCTATCTGTCCGCCAATTGAAGCTCAACAGAAGTTGGGTGATGCAACAGGACAATGACCCAAAACACAGAAGTAAATCAACAACCAAATGGCTTCAACAGAAGACGATACGCCTTCTGGAGTGGGCCAGTCAGAGTCCTGACCTCAACCCAATTGAGATGCCGTGGCATAACCTCAAGAGAGCAGTTTACACCAGACATCCCAAGAATATTGCTGAACTGAAGCAGTTTTGTAATGAGGAATGGTCCAAAATTCCTCCTGACCGTTGTGCAGGTCTGATCCGCAACTACAGAAACATTTGGTTGAGGTTATTGCTGCCAAAGGAGGGTCAACCAGTTATTAAAACCAAGGGTTCACATACTTTTCCCAACCTTCTCTGTGAATGTTTACACAGTGTTTTCAATAAAGACATGAAAATGTATAATTGTTTGTGTTATTAGTTTAAGCAGACTGTGTTTGTCTATCGTTGTGACTTATATGAAGATCAGATCAAATTTGGTGACCAATTTATGCAGAAGTCCAGGTAATTCCAAAGGGTTCACATACTTGTTCTTGCCACTGTATATACAGTAGCTCATGTCAAGTAGTTTATGCATGCAGACAGTTAGGGATCAATTCAATCCGTAGCGCTGAACATCCGCTTTAGAGCATGATTGACAATTAAAGGCAATGTTCCCAAGGTCGCAGAGACTGCATTCATGGTAAATGATACGTCAGCTCAATCGGAAATTACCTTTAAATGTGAACTGCGCTACAACGCAGATATTCTAAGCTACGGATTAAATCGAGCCCTTAGTCTCAGACAGGTTAGCAGGTGTGCTGAAGAACACTCCCCATTTTCACTGTGAAAATGTTGAGTATCAGTGAGATGTAGTAAGGGCATTCATAGTAACATGGGCTATGTTTTACTCCTATAAGAGTACCACTGACCGACCTCTATGGACATACAGTACATGCCTTAATTTCAAGCCCTTATTGATTTGACTTAGCTGACTGAACAGATACTAAGGCTGCATCACCAATGGCATATTCTTTATATGGTACACTACTTTTGACCTGGGCCCATAGGGAATAGGGTGCCATTTATGACACACATACTAAACTCAGCAAATAAAGAAACGTCCTTTTTTCACGACCCTGTCTTTCAAAGATAATTCATAAAAACCCAAATAACTTCACAGATCTTCAATGTGAAGGGTTTAAACACTGTTTCCCATGTTTGTTCAATAAACTATAAACAATTAATGAGCATGCACCTGTTGAATTGTTGTAAAGACACTAACAGCTTACAGACGGTAGGCAATTAAGGTCACAGTTATGAAAACTTAGGACACTAAAGAAGCCTTTCTACTCTCTCTGAAAAACACCAAAAGAAAGATGCCCAGGGTCCCTGCTCATCTACGTGAACGTGCCTTAGGCATGCTGCAAAGAGGCATGAGGACTGCAGATGTGGCCAGGGCAATAAATTGCAATGTCCGTACTGTGAGACGCCTAAGAGTGCTACAGGGAGACAGGAAGGACCGCTGATCGTCCTTGCAGTGGCATACCACATGTAGCAACACCTGCACAGGATCGGTACATCTGAAGATCACACCTGCGGGACAGGTACAGGATGGCAACAACAACTGCCCAAGTTACACCAGGAACCCACAATCCCTCCATCAGCGCTCAGACTGTCCGCAATAGGCTTAGAGAGAATGGAATGAGGTCTTGTAGGCTTGTTCTAAGACAGATCCTCACCAGACATCACCGTCAACAACGTAGCCTATGGGCACAAACCCACCATCGCTGGACCAGACAGGACTGGCAAAAAGGGCTCTTCACTGACGAGTCGTGGTTTTGTCTCACCAGGGATGATGGTCGGATTTGCGTTTATTGTTGAAGGAATGAGCGTTACACCGGGGCCTGTACTCTGGAGCGGGATCGATTTGGAGGTGGAGGGTCCGTCATCGTCTGGGGCGGTGTGTCACAGCATCATCGGACTGAGCTCATTGTCATTGCAGGCAATCTCAACGCTGTGTGTTACAGGGAAGACATCCTCATCCCTCATGTTGCTCATCCTGACATGACCCTCCAGCATGGCAAAGCCACCAGCCATACTGCTCGTTCTGTGTGTGATTTCTTACCAGACAGGAATGTCAGTGTTCTGCCATGGCCAGCGAAGAGCCCGGATCTCAATCCCATAGGGCACGTCTGGGACCTGTTGGATCAGAGGGTGAGGGCAAGGCCATTGCCCTCAGAAATATCCGGGAACTTGCAGGTACCTTGGTGGAAGTGTAGGGCAACATCTCACAGCAAAAACTGGCAAATCTGGTGCAGTCCATAAGGAGGAGATGCACTGCAGTACTTAATGCAGCTGGTGGCCAGACCAGATACAGACTGTTACTTTTGATTTTGATGACCCCCCCCCTTTGTTCAGGGACACATTATTATATTTCTGTTAGTCACATGTCTGTGGAACTCGTTCAGTTTATGTCTCAGTTGTTTAATCTTGTTATGTTCATACAAATATTTAAACATGTTAAGTTTGCTGAAAATAAATGCAGTTGACAGTGAGAGGACATTTATTTATTTGCTGAGTGTATGTGTATGCTAGGTCTCTCTCTGTCTGCCTCCCTGTCTGTCAGTGCATCTTCCTGATGCCTGGCTTGCTACTGGTTTGTCAGGAACTGCTTGTACAGCCAGCAGCCCAGGCCAGAGCACACAGAGAACTGCTTTTCCCTCAGTCTCAATCCCTCTCCTCTCTGCTGCTCTGTGGTCAAACTTTAGGCCTACTCTACTCTGACCTGGAATGCTGGGAGCTGGAGGAGGGCAGGAGAGAGAGTATAGAGACACAATATAAACCTAAAACTCATAACATGCATTATGGCCCAGTCACACAAGTTGCCTTGGACATTTTAAGAAGGCTATCGTGTTAATGTTGCCACATTATGGATGTAATGATAACTATTCATCATGCGGAGTGCTCAATGACATTTCCTAGTTTTGGAGAATACTGGATTAATTGCTAAAATACTGCTGCTGTTTTCAAATGACTCAAATAACAATCTGCTTCACCTGTCACTATGTACTGGGTTGACCTTATGAACTTCTGACCCCTCTATCTTCAAAGAGGACACGACAGGTCACATAGTGGTGGTGTCATCATGTTTACTCTACCCTAGTACCTCCCCCATCAGCCCAGACAACAGGTTTAATGACTGTGGAGCGTTTCAGACCTGTCTAACTGCATGTTGTTTTTAGCTTACCACACTGAGCATCTATCACCTCAGGGCAGACTTTGTAAAGAATGCTAAGACTATGCTAACCAACTGACTGTAGTGCACTTTGGGAAGAATGTGAATGCTAACTGTCTATAGTGCCAGCCTGCCAGGTGGATGCAAAAACACATCTCTTCGTCCGTCTTAGTCTATTATCGGTGAATACAAAGAAGGATAAATCACTGTATTATAACAGTGTTTCCCAAACTGTGAGGAGAGGGGGGGAGGGGGTTGTCATTTCAAATTACTCTTGAAAGAAAGTTGTAATAGAGAAAAGTCGTAATAGAGTAAAGTTGTAATAGAGTAAAGTTGAAATAGTAAAAAGTTGTAATAGAGTAAAGTTGTAATAGAGTAAAGTTGTAATAGAGAAAAGTTGTAATAGAGTAAATATGTAATAGTAAAAAGTTGTATTAGAGTAAAGTTGTAATAGTAAATCATTGTAATAGATTAAAGTTGTAATAGTAAAAAGTTGTAATAGAGTAAAGTTGTAATAGTAAATAATTGTAATAGAGTAAAGTTGTAATAGTAAAAAGTTGTAATAGAGTAAAGTTGTAATAGTAAATAATTGTAATAGCGTAAAGTTGTAATAGTAAAAAGTTGTAATAGAGTAAAGTTGTTATAGTAAAAAGTTGTAATAGTAAAAGGTTGTAATAGAGTAAAGTTGTAATAGTAAAAAGTTGTAATAGAGTAAAGTTGTAATAGAGTAAAGTTGTAATAGAGTAAAGTTATAATAGTAAAAGGTTGTAATAGAGTAAAGTTGTAATAGAGTAAAGTTGTAATAGAGTAAAGTTGTAATAGAGTAAAGTTGTAATAGAGTAAAGTTGTAATAGTAAAAAGTTGTAATAGAGTAAAGTTGTAATAGAGTAAAGTTGTAATAGAGTAAAGTTGTAATAGAGTAAAGTTGTAATAGAGTAAAGTTGTAATAGTAAAAGGTTGTAATAGAGTAAAGTTGTAATAGAGTAAAGTTGTAATAGTAAAGTTGTAATAGAGTAAAGTTGTAATAGAGTAAAGTAATAGTAAAAGTAAAAGTTGTAATAGAGTAAAGTTGTAATAGAGTAAAGTTGTAATAGAGTAAAGTTGTAATAGAGTAAAGTTGTAATAGAGTAAAGTTGTAATAGTAAAAAGTTGTAATAGAAAAAGTTGTAATAGAGTAAAGTTGTAATAGAGTAAAGTTGTAATAGAGTAAAGTTGTAATAGTAAAAAGTTGTAATAGAGTAAAGTTGTAATAGAGTAAAGTTGTAATAGTAAAAGGTTGTAATAGAGTAAAGTTGCAATAGCAAAACGTTGTAATAGAGTAATGTTGTAATAGAGTAAAGTTGTAATAGAGAGTGAAGTTGTAAAAGGTTGTAATAGAGTAAAGTTGTAATAGAGTAAAGTTGTAATAGAGTAAAGTTGTAATAGTAAAGGTTGTAATAGAGTAAAGTTGTAATAGAAGAAAAGTTGTAATAGAAAATAGAGTAAAGTTGTTGTAAAGAGTAAAGTTGTAATAGAGTAAAGTTGTAATAGAGTAAAGTTGTAATAGAGTAAAGTTGTAATAGAGTAAAGTTGTAATAGAGTAAAGTTGTAATAGTAAAAGGTTGTAATAGAGTAAAGTTGTAATAGAGTAAAGTTGTAATAGAGTAAAGTTGTAATAGAGTAAAGTTGTAATAGTAAAAAGTTGTAATAGAGTAAAGTTGTAATAGAGTAAAGTTGTAATAGTAAAAGGTTGTAATAGAGTTTGTAATAGAGTAAAGTTGTAATAGAGTAAAGTTGTAATAGAGTAAAGTTGTAATAGAGTAAAGTTGTAATAGAGTAAAGTTGTAATAGTAAAAGGTTGTAATAGAGTAAAGTTGTAATAGAGTAAAGTTGTAATAGAGTAAAGTTGTAATAGTAAAAGGTTGTAATAGAGTAAAGTTGTAATAGAGTAAAGTTGTAATAGAGTAAAGTTGTAATAGAGTAAAGTTGTAATAGTAAAGTTGTAATAGAGTAAAGTTGTAATAGAGTAAAGTTGTAATAGAGTAAAGTTGTAATAGAGTTGTAAAGTTGTAATAGAGTAAAGTTGTAATAGAGTAAAGTTGTAATAGAGTAAAGTTGTAATAGTAAAAGTTTAATAGAGTAAAGTTGTAATAGAGTAAAGTTGTAATAGAAAAGTTGTAATAGAGTAAAGTTGTAATAGAGTAAAGTTGTAATAGAGTAAAGTTGTAATAGAGTAAAGTTGTAATAGAGTAAAGTTGTAATAGTAAAAAGTTGTAATAGAGTAAAGTTGTAATAGAGTAAAGTTGTAATAGAGTAAAGTTGTAATAGAGTAAAGTTGTAATAGAGTAAAGTTGTAATAGTAAAAAGTTGTAATAGAGTAAAGTTGTAATAGAGTAAAGTTGTAAAGTTGTAATAGTAAAAGTTGTAATAGAGTAAAGTTGTAATAGCAAAACGTTGTAATAGAGTAAAGTTGTAATAGAATAGAGTAAAGTTGTAATAGAAAAAAGTTGTAATAGAGTAAAGTTGTAATAGAGTAAAGTTGTAATAGAGTAAAGTTGTAATAGTAAAAGTTGTAATAGAGTAAAGTTGTAATAGAAGAAAAGTTGTAATAGTAAAAGTTTGTAATAGAGTAAAGTTGTAATAGAGTAAAGTTGTAATAGTAAAGTTGTAATAGTTGTAATAGAGTAAAGTTGTAATAGAGTAAAGTTGTAATAGAGTAAAGTTGTAATAGAGTGAAGTTGTAATAGTAAAAAGTTGTAATAGAGTAAAGTTGTAATAGAGTAAAGTTGTAATAGAGTAAAGTTGTAATAGAGTAAAGTTGTAATAGAGTAAAGTTGTAATAGAGTAAAGTTGTAATAGAGTAAAGTTGTAATAGAGTAAAGTTGTAAAGTTGTAATAGTAAAGTTGTAATAGTAAAGGTTGTAATAGAGTAAAGTTGTAATAGAAGAAAAGTTGTAATAGTAAAAGGTTGTAATAGAGTAAAGTTGTAATAGAGTAAAGTTGTAATAGTAAAAGATTGTAATAGAGTAAAGTTGTAATAGAGTAAAGTTGTAATAGAGTAAAGTTATAATAGTAAAAGTTGTAATAGAGTAAAGTTGTAATAGAAAAAGTTGTAATAGAGTAAAGTTGTAATAGAGTAAAGTTGTAATAGAGTAAAGTTGTAATAGAGTAAAGTTGTAAAAAGTTGTAATAATAAAGTAATAGAGTAAAGTTGTAATAGAGTAAAGTTGTAATAGAGTAAAGTTGTAATAGAGTAAAGTTGTAATAGAGTAAAGTTGTAATAGAGTAAAGTTGTAATAGTAAAGGTTGTAATAGAGTAAAGTTGTAATAGAAGAAAAGTTGTAATAGTAAAAGGTTGTAATAGAGTAAAGTTGTAATAGAGTAAAGTTGTAATAGTAAAAGATTGTAATAGAGTAAAGTTGTAATAGAGTAAAGTTGTAATAGAGTAAAGTTATAATAGTAAAAGGTTGTAATAGAGTAAAGTTGTAATAGAGTAAAGTTGTAATAGAGTAAAGTTGTAATAGAGTGAAGTTGTAATAGTAAAAAGTTGTAATAGAGTAAAGTTGTAATAGAGTAAAGTTGTAATAGTAAAAGGTTGTAATAGAGTAAAGTTGTAATAGAGTAAAGTTGTAATAGAGTAAAGTTGTAATAGAGTAAAGTTGTAATAGAGTAAAAAGTAATAGTAAAAAGTTGTAATAGAGTAAAGTTGTAATAGTAAAAGGTTGTAATAGAGTAAAGTTGTAATAGAGTAAAGTTGTAATAGAGTAAAGTTGTAATAGTAAAAGGTTGTAATAGAGTAAAGTTGTAATAGAGTAAAGTTGTAATAGAGTAAAGTTGTAATAGAGTTGTAATAGTAAAGTTGTAATAGTTGTAAAAAAAGTTGTAATAGAGTAAAGTTGTAATAGAGTAAAGTTGTAATAGAGTAAAGTTGTAATAGAGTAAAGTTGTAATAGAGTAAAGTTGTAATAGAGTAAAGTTGTAATAGAGTAAAGTTATAATAGTAAAGGTTGTAATAGAGTAAAGTTGTAATAGAGTAAAGTTGTAATAGAGTAAAGTTGTAATAGAGTAAAGTTGTAATAGAGTAAAGTTGTAATATAGTAAAGTTGTAATAGAGTAAAGTTGTAATAGTAAAAAGTTGTAATAGAGTAAAGTTGTAATAGAGTAAAGTTGTAACAGAGTAAAGTTGTAATAGAGTAAATTTGTAATAGAGTAAAGTTGTAATAGTAAAAAGTTGTAATAGAGTAAAGTTGTAATAGAGTAAAGTTGTAATAGTAAAAGGTTGTAATAGAGTAAAGTTGTAATAGCAAAACGTTGTAATAGAGTAAAGTTGTAATAGAGTAAAGTTGTAATAGAAAAAGGTTGTAATAGAGTAAAGTTGTAATAGAGTAAAGTTGTAATAGAGTAAAGTTGTAATAGTAAAAGGTTGTAATAGAGTAAAGTTGTAATAGAAGAAAAGTTGCAATAGTAAAAGTTTGTAATAGAGTAAAGTTGTAATAGAGTAAAGTTATAATAGTAAAAGGTTGTAATAGAGTAAAGTTGTAATAGAGTAAAGTTGTAATAGAGTAAAGTTGTAATAGAGTGAAGTTGTAATAGTAAAAAGTTGTAATAGAGTAAAGTTGTAATAGAGTAAAGTTGTAATAGAGTAAAGTTGTAATAGAGTAAAGTTGTAATAGAGTAAAGTTGTAATAGAGTAAAGTTGTAATAGAGTAAAGTTGTAATAGAGTAAAGTTGTAATAGTAAAGGTTGTAATAGAGTAAAGTTGTAATAGAAGAAAAGTTGTAATAGTAAAAGGTTGTAATAGAGTAAAGTTGTAATAGAGTAAAGTTGTAATAGTAAAAGATTGTAATAGAGTAAAGTTGTAATAGAGTAAAGTTGTAATAGAGTAAAGTTATAATAGTAAAAGGTTGTAATAGAGTAAAGTTGTAATAGAGTAAAGTTGTAATAGAGTAAAGTTGTAATAGAGTGAAGTTGTAATAGTAAAAAGTTGTAATAGAGTAAAGTTGTAATAGAGTAAAGTTGTAATAGAGTAAAGTTGTAATAGTAAAAGGTTGTAATAGAGTAAAGTTGTAATAGAGTAAAGTTGTAATAGAGTAAAGTTGTAATAGAGTAAAGTTGTAATAGTAAAAAGTTGTAATAGAGTAAAGTTGTAATAGTAAAAGGTTGTAATAGAGTAAAGTTGTAATAGAGTAAAGTTGTAATAGTTGTAATAGTAAAGTTGTAATAGTAAAGTTGTAATAGAAAAAGTTGTAATAGAGTAAAGTTGTAATAGAGTAAAGTTGTAATAGTAAAGTTGTAATAGAGTAAAGTTGTAATAGAGTAAAGTTGTAATAGAGTAAAGTTGTAATAGAAAAAGTTGTAATAGAGTAAAGTTGTAATAGAGTAAAGTTGTAATAGAGTAAAGTTGTAATAGAGTAAAGTTGTAATAGTAAAGTTGTAATAGAGTAAAGTTGTAATAGTAAAAGGTTGTAATAGAGTAAAGTTGTAATAGAGTAAAGTTGTAATAGAGTAAAGTTGTAATAGAGTAAAGTTGTAATAGAGTAAAGTTGTAATAGAGTAAAGTTGTAATAGAGTAAAGTTGTAATAGTAAAAAGTTGTAATAGAGTAAAGTTGTAATAGAGTAAAGTTGTAACAGAGTAAAGTTGTAATAGAGTAAAGTTGTAATAGAGTAAAGTTGTAATAGTAAAAGTTGTAATAGAGTAAAGTTGTAAAGTTGTAGAGTAAAGTTGTAATAGTAAAAGGTTGTAATAGAGTAAAGTTGTAATAGAAAAGTTGTAATAGAGTAAAGTTGTAATAGAGTAAAGTTGTAATAGTAAAAAGTTGTAATAGAGTAAAGTTGTAATAGAGTAAAGTTGTAATAGAGTAAAGTTGTAATAGTAAAAGGTTGTAATAGAGTAAAGTTGTAATAGAAGAAAAGTTGTAATAGTAAAAGTTGTAATAGTAAAGTTGTAAAGTAAAGTTGTAATAGTAAAAAGGTTGTAATAGAGTAAAGTTGTAATAGAGTAAAGTTGTAATAGAGTAAAGTTGTAATAGAGTAAAGTTGTAATAGTAAAAAGTTGTAATAGAGTAAAGTTGTAATAGAGTAAAGTTGTAATAGTAAAGTTGTAATAGAGTAAAGTTGTAATAGAGTAAAGTTGTAATAGAGTAAAGTTGTAATAGAGTAAAGTTGTAATAGAGTAAAGTTGTAATAGTTTGTAATAGAGTAAAGTTGTAATAGAAGTAAAGTTGTAATAGTAAAAGTTGTAATAGAGTAAAGTTGTAATAGAGTAAAGTTGTAATAGTAAAAGGTTGTAATAGAGTAAAGTTGTAATAGAGTAAAGTTGTAATAGAGTAAAGTTGTAATAGTAAAGTTGTAATAGAGTAAAGTTGTAATAGAGTTTGTAATAGAGTAAAGTTGTAATAGAGTAAAGTTGTAATAGAGTAAAGTTGTAATAGTAAAAATAGTTGTAATAGAGTAAAGTTGTAATAGAGTAAAGTTGTAATAGAGTAAAGTTGTAATAGAGTAAAGTTGTAATAGAGTAAAGTTGTAATAGAGTAAAGTTGTAATAGAGTAAAGTTGTAATAGTAAAAGGTTGTAATAGAGTAAAGTTGTAATAGAGTAAAGTTGTAATAGAGTAAAGTTGTAATAGAGTAAAGTTGTAATAGAGTAAAGTTGTAATAGAGTAAAGTTGTAATAGAGTAAAGTTGTAATAGTAAAAAGTTGTAATAGAGTAAAGTTGTAATAGAGTAAAGTTGTAATAGAGTAAAGTTGTAATAGAGTAAATTTGTAATAGAGTAAAGTTGTAATAGTAAAAAGTTGTAATAGAGTAAAGTTGTAATAGAGTAAAGTTGTAATAGTAAAAGGTTGTAATAGAGTAAAGTTGTAATAGAAAAGTTGTAATAGAGTAAAGTTGTAATAGAGTAAAGTTGTAATAGAAAAAAGTTGTAATAGAGTAAAGTTGTAATAGAGTAAAGTTGTAATAGAGTAAAGTTGTAATAGTAAAGGTTGTAATAGAGTAAAGTTGTAATAGAAGAAAAGTTGTAATAGTAAAAGGTTGTAATAGAGTAAAGTTGTAATAGAGTAAAGTTGTAATAGTAAAAGATTGTAATAGAGTAAAGTTGTAATTGTAATAGAGTAAAGTTGTAATAGAGTAAAGTTGTAATAGAGTAAAGTTGTAATAGAGTAAAGTTGTAATAGTAAAAAAGTTGTAATAGAGTAAAGTTGTAATAGTAAAAGTTGTAATAGAGTAAAGTTGTAATAGAGTAAAGTTGTAATAGAGTAAAGTTGTAATAGAGTAAAGTTGTAATAGAGTAAAGTTGTAATAGAGTAAAGTTGTAATAGAGTAAAGTTGTAATAGAGTAAAGTTGTAATAATAGAGTAAAGTTGTAATAGAGTAAAGTTGTAATAGAGTAAAGTTGTAATAGAGTAAAGTTGTAATAGTAAAAAGTTGTAATAGAGTAAAGTTGTAATTAAAGTTGTAATAGAGTAAAGTTGTAATAGAAAAGTTGTAATAGAGTAAAGTTGTAATAGTTGTAATAGAGTAAAGTTGTAATAGTAAAAGTTTGTAATAGAGTAAAGTTGTAATAGAGTAAAGTTGTAATAGAGTAAAGTTGTAATAGAGTAAAGTTGTAATAGAGTAAAGTTGTAATAGAGTAAAGTTGTAATAGAGTAAATTTGTAGAGTAAAGTTGTAATAGTAAAAGGTTGTAATAGAGTAAAGTTGTAATAGAAGAAAAGTTGTAATATTAAAAGGTTGTAATAGAGTAAAGTTTTAATAGAGTAAAGTTGTAAGAGTAAAAAGTTGTAATAGAGTAAAGTTGTAATATAGTAAAGGTGTAATAGAGTAAAGTTGTAATAGTAAAAGGTTGTAATAGAGTAAAGTTGTAATAGAGTAAAGTTGTAATAGAGTAAAGTTGTAATAGTAAAAGGTTGTAATAGAGTAAAGTTGTAATAGCAAAAAGTTGTAATAGAGTAAAGTTGTAAAAGCAAAAAGTTGTAATAGAGTAAAGTTGTAATAGAGTAAAGTTGTAATAGAAAAAGGTTGTAATAGAGTAAAGTTGTAAAAGCAAAAAGTTGTAATAGAGTAAAGTTGTAATAGAGTAAAGTTGTAATAGAAAAAGGTTGTAATAGAGTAAAGTTGTAATAGAGTAAAGTTGTAATAGAGTAAAGTTGTAATAGTAAAAGGTTGTAATAGAGTAAAGTTGTAATAGAAGAAAAGTTGTAATAGTAAAAGGTTGTAATAGAGTAAAGTTGTAATAGAGTAAAGTTGTAATAGTAAAAGATTGTAATAGAGTAAAGTTGTAATAGAGTAAAGTTGTAATAGAGTAAAGTTGTAATAGAGTAAAGTTGTAATAGTAAAAAGTTGTAATAGAGTAAAGTTGTAATAGAGTAAAGTTGTAATAGTAAAAGGTTGTAATAGAGTAAAGTTGCAATAGTTGTAATAGAGTAAAGTTGTAATAGAGTAAAGTAAAGTTGTAATAGAGTAAAAGTTGTAATAGAGTAAAGTTGTAATAGTAAGGTTGTAATAGAGTAAAGTTGTAATAGAAGAAAGTTGTAATAGTAAAAGGTTGTAATAGAGTAAAGTTGTAATAGAGTAAAGTTGTAATAGTAAAAGTTGTAATAGAGTAAAGTTGTAATAGAGTAAAGTTGTAATAGAGTAAAGTTGTAATAGAGTAAAGTTGTAATAGTAAAAAGTTGTAATAGAGTAAAGTTGTAATAGAGTAAAGTTGTAATAGAGTAAAGTTGTAATAGAGTAAAGTTATAATAGTAAAAGGTTGTAATAGAGTAAAGTTGTAATAGAGTAAAGTTGTAATAGAGTAAAGTTGTAATAGAGTGAAGTAATAGTAAAAAGTTGTAATAGAGTAAAGTTGTAATAGTTTGTAATAGAGTAAAGTTGTAATAGAGTAAAGTTGTAATAGAGTAAAGTTGTAATAGAGTAAAGTTGTAATAGAGTAAAGTTGTAATAGAGTAAAGTTGTAATAGTAAAGGTTGTAATAGAGTAAAGTTGTAATAGAAGAAAAGTTGTAATAGTAAAAGGTTGTAATAGAGTAAAGTTGTAATAGAGTAAAGTTGTAATAGTAAAAGATTGTAATAGAGTAAAGTTGTAATAGAGTAAAGTTGTAATAGAGTAAAGTTATAATAGTAAAAGGTTGTAATAGAGTAAAGTTGTAATAGAGTAAAGTTGTAATAGAGTAAAGTTGTAATAGAGTAAAGTTGTAATAGTAAAAGGTTGTAATAGAGTAAAGTTGTAATAGAGTAAAGTTGTAATAGAGTAAAGTTGTAATAGAGTAAAGTTGTAATAGTAAAAAGTTGTAATAGAGTAAAGTTGTAATAGTAAAAGGTTGTAATAGAGTAAAGTTGTAATAGAGTAAAGTTGTAATAGAGTAAAGTTATAATAGTAAAAGGTTGTAATAGAGTAAAGTTGTAATAGAGTAAAGTTGTAATAGAGTAAAGTTGTAATAGAGTAAAGTTGTAATAGTAAAAAGTTGTAATAGAGTAAAGTTGTAATAGAGTAAAGTTGTAATAGAGTTGTAATAGAGTAAAGTTGTAATAGAGTAAAGTTGTAATAGAGTAAAGTTGTAATAGAGTAAAGTTGTAAATAGTAAAAGTTGTAATAGAGTAAAGTTGTAATAGAGTAAAGTTGTAATATAGTAAAGTTGTAATAGAGTAAAGTTGTAATAGTAAAAAGTTGTAATAGAGTTGTAATAGAGTAAAGTTGTAACAGAGTAAAGTTGTAATAGAGTAAATTTGTAATAGAGTAAAGTTGTAATAGTAAAAAGTTGTAATAGAGTAAAGTTGTAATAGAGTAAAGTTGTAATAGTAAAAGGTTGTAATAGAGTAAAGTTGTAATAGCAAAAGTTGTAATAGAGTAAAGTTGTAATAGAGTAAAGTTGTAATAGAAAAAAGGTTGTAATAGAGTAAAGTTGTAATAGAGTAAAGTTGTAATAGAGTAAAGTTGTAATAGTAAAAGGTTGTAATAGAGTAAAGTTGTAATAGAAGAAAAGTTGCAATAGTAAAAGTTTGTAATAGAGTAAAGTTGTAATAGAGTAAAGTTATAATAGTAAAAGGTTGTAATAGAGTAAAGTTGTAATAGAGTAAAGTTGTAATAGAGTAAAGTTGTAATAGAGTAAAGTTGTAATAGTAAAAGTTGTAATAGAGTAAAGTTGTAATAGAGTAAAGTTGTAATAGAGTAAAGTTGTAATAGAGTAAAGTTGTAATAGAGTAAAGTTGTAATAGAGTAAAGTTGTAATAGTAAAGGTTGTAATAGAGTAAAGTTGTAATAGAAGAAAAGTTGTAATAGTAAAAGGTTGTAATAGAGTAAAGTTGTAATAGAGTAAAGTTGTAATAGTAAAAGATTGTAATAGAGTAAAGTTGTAATAGAGTAAAGTTGTAATAGAGTAAAGTTATAATAGTAAAGTTGTAATAGAGTAAAGTTGTAATAGAGTAAAGTTGTAATAGAGTAAAGTTGTAATAGAGTAAAGTTGTAATAGTAAAAAGTTGTAATAGAGTAAAGTTGTAATAGAGTAAAGTTGTAATAGAGTAAAGTTGTAATAGTAAAAGGTTGTAATAGAGTAAAGTTGTAATAGAGTAAAGTTGTAATAGAGTAAAGTTGTAATAGAGTAAAGTTGTAATAGTAAAGTTGTAATAGAGTAAAGTTGTAATAGTAAAAGTTGTAATAGAGTAAAGTTGTAATAGAGTAAAGTTGTAATAGAGTAAAGTTGTAATAGTAAAAGGTTGTAATAGAGTAAAGTTGTAATAGAGTAAAGTTGTAATAGAGTAAAGTTGTAATAGAGTAAAGTTGTAATAGAGTAAAGTTGTAATAGTAAAAAGTTGTAATAGAGTAAAGTTGTAATAGAGTAAAGTTGTAATAGAGTAAAGTTGTAATAGAGTAAAGTTGTAATAGAGTAAAGTTGTAATAGAGTAAAGTTGTAATAGAGTAAAGTTATAATAGTAAAAGGTTGTAATAGAGTAAAGTTGTAATAGAGTAAAGTTGTAATAGAGTAAAGTTGTAATAGAGTAAAGTTGTAATAGAGTAAAGTTGTAATAGAGTAAAGTTGTAATAGAGTAAAGTTGTAATAGTAAAAGTTGTAATAGAGTAAAGTTGTAATAGAGTAAAGTTGTAATAGAGTAAAGTTATAATAGTAAAAGGTTGTAATAGAGTAAAGTTGTAATAGAGTAAAGTTGTAATAGAGTAAAGTTGTAATAGTAAAAAGTTGTAATAGAGTAAAGTTGTAATAGAGTAAAGTTGTAATAGAGTAAAGTTGTAATAGAGTAAAGTTGTAATAGTAAAAGGTTGTAATAGAGTAAAGTTGTAATAGAGTAAAGTTGTAATAGAGTAAAGTTGTAATAGAGTAAAGTTGTAATAGAGTAAAGTTATAATAGAGTAAAGTTGTAATAGAGTAAAGTTGTAATAGAGTAAAGTTGTAATAGAGTAAAGTTGTAATAGAGTAAAGTTGTAATAGAGTAAAGTTGTAATAGAGTAAAGTTGTAATAGAGTAAAGTTGTAATAGTAAAAAGTTGTAAAGTTGTAATAGAGTAAAGTTGTAATAGAGTAAAGTTGTAATAGTAAAAGTTGTAATAGAGTAAAGTTGTAATAGAGTAAAGTTGTAATAGAGTAAAGTTGTAATAGAGTAAAGTTGTAATAGTAAAAAGTTGTAATAGAGTAAAGTTGTAATAGAGTAAAGTTGTAATAGAGTAAATTTGTAATATAGTAAAGTTGTAATAGAGTAAAGTTGTAATAGAGTAAAGTTGTAATAGAGTAAAGTTGTAATAGAGTAAAGTTGTAATAGCAAAACGTTGTAATAGAGTAAAGTTGTAATAGTAAAAGGTTGTAATAGAGTAAAGTTGTAATAGAGTCAAGTTGTAATAGAGTAAAGTTGTAATAGAGTAAAGTTGTAATAGTAAAAAGTTGTAATAGAGTAAAGTTGTAATAGAGTAAAGTTGTAATAGAGTAAAGTTATAATAGTAAAAGGTTGTAATAGAGTAAAGTTGTAATAGAGTAAAGTTGTAATAGAGTAAAGTTGTAATAGAGTAAAGTTGTAATAGTAAAAAGTTGTAATAGAGTAAAGTTGTAATAGAGTAAAGTTGTAATAGAGTAAAGTTGTAATAGAGTAAAGTTGTAATAGAGTAAAGTTGTAATAGTAAAAGGTTGTAATAGAAAAGTTGTAAAGTTGTAATAGAGTAAAGTTGTAATAGAGTAAAGTTGTAATAGAGTAAAGTTGTAATAGTAAAGGTTGTAATAGAGTAAAGTTGTAATAGAGTAAAGTTGTAATAGAGTAAAGTTGTAATAGAGTAAAGTTGTAATAGAGTAAAGTTGTAATAGTAAAAAGTTGTAATAGAGTAAAGTTGTAATAGAGTAAAGTTGTAATAGAGTAAAGTTGTAATAGAGTAAAGTTGTAATAGTAAAAGTTGTAATAGAGTAAAGTTGTAATAGAGTAAAGTTGTAATAGTAAAAGGTTGTAATAGAGTAAAGTTGCAATAGCAAAACGTTGTAATAGAGTAAAGTTGTAATAGAGTAAAGTTGTAATAGAAAAAGGTTGTAATAGAGTAAAGTTGTAATAGAGTAAAGTTGTAATAGAGTAAAGTTGTAATAGTAAAGGTTGTAATAGAGTAAAGTTGTAATAGAAGAAAAGTTGTAATAGTAAAAGGTTGTAATAGAGTAAAGTTGTAATAGAGTAAAGTTGTAATAGTAAAAGATTGTAATAGAGTAAAGTTGTAATAGAGTAAAGTTGTAATAGAGTAAAGTTGTAATAGAGTAAAGTTGTAATAGTAAAAAGTTGTAATAGAGTAAAGTTGTAATAGTAAAAGTTGTAATAGTTTGTAATAGAGTAAAGTTGTAATAGAGTAAAGTTGTAATAGTAAAAAGTTGTAATAGAGTAAAGTTGTAATAGAGTAAAGTTGTAATAGTAAAAAGTTGTAATAGAGTAAAGTTGTAATAGTAAAAAGTTGTAATAGAGTAAAGTTGTAATAGAGTAAAGTTGTAATAGAGTAAAGTTGTAATAGAGTTGTAATAGTAAAAAGTTGTAATAGAGTAAAGTTGTAATAGAGTAAAGTTGTAATAGAGTAAAGTTGTAATAGAGTAAAGTTGTAATAGAGTAAAGTTGTAATAGTAAAAGTTGTAATAGAAAAAGTTGTAATAGAGTAAAGTTGTAATAGAGTAAAGTTGTAATAGAGTAAAGTTATAATAGTAAAAGGTTGTAATAGAGTAAAGTTGTAATAGAGTAAAGT
Organism: Oncorhynchus gorbuscha; assembly: GCF_021184085.1. NCBI lineage: Eukaryota > Metazoa > Chordata > Actinopteri > Salmoniformes > Salmonidae > Oncorhynchus > Oncorhynchus gorbuscha. The sequence goes on from NC_060191.1 coordinate 13,396,043, forward strand.
TGTAATAGAGTAAAGTTGTAATAGAGTAAAGTTGTAATAGAGTAAAGTTGTAATAGTAAAAAGTTGTAATAGAGTAAAGTTGTAATAGAGTAAAGTTGTAATAGTTGTAATAGTAAAAAGTTGTAATAGAGTAAAGTTGTAATAGAGTAAAGTTGTAATAGTAAAAGGTTGTAATAGAGTAAAGTTGCAATAGCAAAACGTTGTAATAGAGTAAAGTTGTAATAGAGTAAAGTTGTAATAGAAAAAGTTGTAATAGAGTAAAGTTGTAATAGAGTAAAGTTGTAATAGAGTAAAGTTGTAATAGTAAAGGTTGTAATAGAGTAAAGTTGTAATAGAAGAAAAGTTGTAATAGTAAAAGGTTGTAATAGAGTAAAGTTGTAATAGAGTAAAGTTGTAATAGTAAAAGATTGTAATAGAGTAAAGTTGTAATAGAGTAAAGTTGTAATAGAGTAAAGTTGTAATAGAGTAAAGTTGTAATAGTAAAAAGTTGTAATAGAGTAAAGTTGTAATAGAGTAAAGTTGTAATAGAGTAAAGTTGTAATAGTAAAAGGTTGTAATAGAGTAAAGTTGTAATAGAGTAAAGTTGTAATAGAGTAAAGTTGTAATAGTAAAAAGTTGTAATAGAGTAAAGTTGTAATAGAGTAAAGTTGTAATAGAGTAAAGTTGTAATAGAGTAAAGTTGTAATAGAGTAAAGTTGTAATAGAGTAAAGTTGTAATAGAGTAAAGTTGTAATAGAGTAAAGTTGTAATAGTTTGTAATAGAGTAAAGTTGTAATAGTAAAAGGTTGTAATAGAGTAAAGTTGTAATAGAGTAAAGTTGTAATAGAGTAAAGTTGTAATAGAGTAAAGTTGTAATAGTAAAAGTTGTAATAGAGTAAAGTTGTAATAGAGTAAAGTTGTAATAGAGTAAAGTTATAATAGTAAAAGGTTGTAATAGAGTAAAGTTGTAATAGAGTAAAGTTGTAATAGAGTAAAGTTGTAATAGAGTAAAGTTGTAATAGTAAAAAGTTGTAATAGAGTAAAGTTGTAATAGAGTAAAGTTGTAATAGAGTAAAGTTGTAATAGAGTAAAGTTGTAATAGAGTAAAGTTGTAATAGTAAAAGGTTGTAATAGAGTAAAGTTGTAATAGAGTAAAGTTGTAATAGAGTAAAGTTGTAATAGAGTAAAGTTGTAATAGAGTAAAGTTGTAATAGAGTAAAGTTGTAATAGAGTAAAGTTGTAATAGAGTAAAGTTGTAATAGAGTAAAGTTGTAATAGAGTAAAGTTGTAATAGTAAAAAGTTGTAATAGAGTAAAGTTGTAATAGAGTAAAGTTGTAATAGAGTAAAGTTGTAATAGAGTAAAGTTGTAATAGTAAAAAGTTGTAATAGAGTAAAGTTGTAATAGAGTAAAGTTGTAATAGTAAAAGGTTGTAATAGAGTAAAGTTGTAATAGCAAAACGTTGTAATAGAGTAAAGTTGTAATAGAGTAAAGTTGTAATAGAAAAAGTTGTAATAGAGTAAAGTTGTAATAGAGTAAAGTTGTAATAGAGTAAAGTTGTAATAGTAAAGGTTGTAATAGAGTAAAGTTGTAATAGAAGAAAAGTTGTAATAGTAAAAGTTGTAATAGAGTAAAGTTGTAATAGAGTAAAGTTGTAATAGTAAAAGATTGTAATAGAGTAAAGTTGTAATAGAGTAAAGTTGTAATAGAGTAAAGTTAGTTGTAATAGAGTAAAGTTGTAATAGTAAAAAGTTGTAATAGAGTAAAGTTGTAATAGAGTAAAGTTGTAATAGAGTAAAGTTATAATAGTAAAAGGTTGTAATAGAGTAAAGTTGTAATAGAGTAAAGTTGTAATAGAGTAAAGTTGTAATAGAGTAAAGTTGTAATAGAAAAAGTTGTAATAGAGTAAAGTTGTAATAGAGTAAAGTTGTAATAGAGTAAAGTTGTAATAGAGTAAAGTTGTAATAGAGTAAAGTTGTAATAGTAAAAGTTGTAATAGAGTAAAGTTGTAATAGAGTAAAGTTGTAATAGAGTAAAGTTGTAATAGAGTAAAGTTGTAATAGAGTAAAGTTATAATAGTAAAAGGTTGTAATAGAGTAAAGTTGTAATAGAGTAAAGTTGTAATAGAGTAAAGTTGTAATAGAGTAAAGTTGTAATAGTAAAAAGTTGTAATAGTAAAAAGTTGTAATAGAGTAAAGTTGTAATAGAGTAAAGTTGTAATAGTAAAAGGTTGTAATAGAGTAAAGTTGTAATAGAGTAAAGTTGTAATAGAGTAAAGTTGTAATAGTAAAAAGTTGTAATAGAGTAAAGTTGTAATAGTAAAAAGTTGTAATAGAGTAAAGTTGTAATAGTAAAAGGTTGTAATAGAGTAAAGTTGTAATAGAGTAAAGTTGTAATAGAGTAAAGTTATAATAGTAAAAGGTTGTAATAGAGTAAAGTTGTAATAGAGTAAAGTTGTAATAGAGTAAAGTTGTAATAGAGTAAAGTTGTAATAGTAAAAAGTTGTAATAGAGTAAAGTTGTAATAGAGTAAAGTTGTAATAGAGTAAAGTTGTAATAGAGTAAAGTTGTAATAGAGTAAAGTTGTAATAGAGTAAAGTTGTAATAGAGTAAAGTTGTAATAGAGTAAAGTTGTAATAGAGTAAAGTTATAATAGTAAAAGGTTGTAATAGAGTAAAGTTGTAATAGAGTAAAGTTGTAATAGAGTAAAGTTGTAATAGAGTAAAGTTGTAATAGAGTAAAGTTGTAATATAGTAAAGTTGTAATAGAGTAAAGTTGTAATAGTAAAAAGTTGTAATAGAGTAAAGTTGTAATAGAGTAAAGTTGTAATAGAGTAAAGTTGTAATAGAGTAAATTGTAATAGAGTAAAGTTGTAATAGTAAAAAGTTGTAATAGAGTAAAGTTGTAATAGAGTAAAGTTGTAATAGTAAAAGGTTGTAATAGAGTAAAGTTGTAATAGCAAAAGTTGTAATAGAGTAAAGTTGTAATAGAGTAAAGTTGTAATAGAAAAAGGTTGTAATAGAGTAAAGTTGTAATAGAGTAAAGTTGTAATAGAGTAAAGTTGTAATAGTAAAAGGTTGTAATAGAGTAAAGTTGTAATAGAAGAAAAGTTGCAATAGTAAAAGGTTGTAATAGAGTAAAGTTGTAATAGAGTAAAGTTGTAATAGTAAAGTTGTAATAGAGTAAAGTTGTAATAGAGTAAAGTTGTAATAGAGTAAAGTTGTAATAGAGTAAAGTTGTAATAGTAAAAGTTGTAATAGAGTAAAGTTGTAATAGAGTAAAGTTGTAATAGAGTAAAGTTGTAATAGTAAAAGTTGTAATAGAGTAAAGTTGTAATAGAGTAAAGTTGTAATAGAGTAAAGTTGTAATAGTAAAAAGTTGTAATAGAGTAAAGTTGTAATAGAGTAAAGTTGTAATAGAGTAAAGTTGTAATAGAGTAAAGTTGTAATAGAGTAAAGTTGTAATAGAAAAAGTTGTAATAGAGTAAAGTTGTAATAGAGTAAAGTTGTAATAGAGTAAAGTTGTAATAGAGTAAAGTTGTAATAGAGTAAAGTTGTAATAGAGTAAAGTTGTAATAGAGTAAAGTTGTAATAGAGTAAAATAGAGTAAAGTTGTAATAGAGTAAAGTTGTAATAGAGTAAAGTTGTAATAGTAAAGTTGTAATAGTAAAAAGTTGTAATAGTAAAGTTGTAATAGAGTAAAGTTGTAATAGAGTAAAGTTGTAATAGTAAAAGTTGTAATTGTAATAGAGTAAAGTTGTAATAGAGTAAAGTTGTAATAGAGTAAAGTTGTAATAGTAAAAAGTTGTAATAAAAAGTTGTAATAGAAAAAGTAAAAAGTTGTAATAGTAAAAGTTTGTAATAGAGTAAAGTTGTAATAGAGTAAAGTTGTAATAGAGTAAAGTTGTAATAGAGTAAAGTTGTAATAGAAAAGTTATAATAGAGTAAAGTTGTAATAGAGTAAAGTTGTAATAGAGTAAAGTTGTAATAGAGTAAAGTTGTAATAGAGTAAAGTTGTAATAGTAAAAAGTTGTAATAGAGTAAAGTTGTAATAGAGTAAAGTTGTAATAGAGTAAAGTTGTAATAGAGTAAAGTTATAATAGTAAAAGGTTGTAATAGAGTAAAGTTGTAATAGAGTAAAGTTGTAATAGAGTAAAGTTGTAATAGAGTAAAGTTGTAATAGAGTAAAGTTGTAATAGTAAAAAGTTGTAATAGAGTAAAGTTGTAATAGAGTAAAGTTGTAATAGAGTAAAGTTGTAATAGTAAAAAGTTGTAATAGAGTTTGTAATAGAGTAAAGTTGTAATAGTAAAAGGTTGTAATAGAGTAAAGTTTGTAATAGAGTAAAGTTGTAATAGAGTAAAGTTGTAATAGAGGTTGTAATAGAGTTGTAATAGAGTAAAGTTGTAATAGTAAAGTTGTAAAGTTTGTAATAGAAGAAAAGTTGTAATAGTAAAAGGTTGTAATAGAGTAAAGTTGTAATAGAGTAAAGTTGTAATAGAAAAGTAAAGTTTGTAATAGAGTAAAGTTGTAATAGAGTAAAGTTGTAATAGAGTAAAGTTGTAATAGTAAAAGTTGTAATAGAGTAAAGTTGTAATAGAGTAAAGTTGTAATAGAGTAAAGTTGTAATAGTAAAAGGTTGTAATAGAGTAAAGTTGTAATAGAGTAAAGTTGTAATAGAGTAAAGTTGTAATAGTAAAAAGTTGTAATAGAGTTGTAAAGTTTGTAATAGAGTAAATTTGTAATAGTTGTAATAGAGTAAAGTTGTAATAGAGTAAAGTTGTAATAGAGTAAAGTTGTAATAGAGTAAAGTTGTAATAGAGTAAAACGTTGTAATAGAGTAAAGTTGTAATAGTAAAAGTTGTAATAGAGTAAAGTTGTAATAGAGTCAAGTTGTAATAGTTGTAATAGAGTAAAGTTGTAATAGTTTGTAATAGAGTAAAGTTGTAATAGAGTAAAGTTGTAATAGAGTAAAGTTATAATAGTAAAAGTTGTAATAGAGTAAAGTTGTAATAGAGTAAAGTTGTAATAGAGTAAAGTTGTAATAGAGTAAAGTTGTAATAGAAAAGTTGTAATAGAGTAAAGTTGTAATAGAGTAAAGTTGTAATAGAGTAAAGTTGTAATAGAGTAAAGTTGTAATAGTAAAAGGTTGTAATAGAGTAAAGTTGTAATAGAGTAAAGTTGTAATAGAGTAAAGTTGTAATAGAGTAAAGTTGTAATAGTAAAAGTTGTAATAATAGTAAAGTTGTAATAGAGTAAAGTTGTAATAGAGTAAAGTTGTAATAGAGTAAAGTTGTAATAGAGTAAAGTTGTAATAGTAAAAAGTTGTAATAGAGTAAAGTTGTAATAGAGTAAAGTTGTAATAGAGTAAAGTTGTAATAGTAAAAAGTTGTAATAGAGTAAAGTTGTAATAGTTGTAAAAGGTTGTAATAGAGTAAAGTTGTAATATTGTAATAGAGTAAAGTTGTAATAGAGTAAAGTTGTAATAGAAAAAGGTTGTAATAGAGTAAAGTTGTAATAGAGTAAAGTTGTAATAGAGTAAAGTTGTAATAGTAAAAGGTTGTAATAGAGTAAAGTTGTAATAGAAGAAAAGTTGTAATAGTAAAAGGTTGTAATAGAGTAAAGTTGTAATAGAGTAAAGTTGTAATAGTAAAAGATTGTAATAGAGTAAAGTTGTAATAGAGTAAAGTTGTAATAGAGTAAAGTTGTAATAGAGTAAAGTTGTAATAGTAAAAAGTTGTAATAGAGTAAAGTTGTAATAGAGTAAAGTTGTAATAGAGTAAAGTTGTAATAGTAAAAGGTTGTAATAGAGTAAAGTTGTAATAGAGTAAAGTTGTAATAGAGTAAAGTTGTAATAGAGTAAAGTTGTAATAGTAAAAAGTTGTAATAGAGTAAAGTTGTAATAGAGTAAAGTTGTAATAGAGTAAAGTTGTAATAGAGTAAAGTTGTAATAGAGTAAAGTTGTAATAGTAAAAGGTTGTAATAGAGTAAAGTTGTAATAGAGTAAAGTTGTAATAGAGTAAAGTTGTAATAGAGTAAAGTTGTAATAGAGTAAAGTTATAATAGTAAAAGGTTGTAATAGAGTAAAGTTGTAATAGAGTAAAGTTGTAATAGAGTAAAGTTGTAATAGAGTAAAGTTGTAATAGTAAAAAGTTGTAATAGAGTAAAGTTGTAATAGAGTAAATTGTTGTAATAGAGTAAAGTTGTAATAGTAAAAGGTTGTAATAGAGTAAAGTTGTAATAGAGTAAAGTTGTAATAGAGTAAAGTTGTAATAGTAAAAAGTTGTAATAGAGTAAAGTTGTAATAGTAAAAAGTTGTAATAGAGTAAAGTTGTAATAGTAAAAGGTTGTAATAGAGTAAAGTTGTAATAGAGTAAAGTTGTAATAGAGTAAAGTTATAATAGTAAAAGTTGTAATAGAGTAAAGAGTAAAGTTGTAATAGAGTAAAGTTGTAATAGAGTAAAGTTGTAATAGAGTAAAGTTGTAATAGTAAAAAGTTGTAATAGTTGTAATAGAGTAAAGTTGTAATAGAGTAAAGTTGTAATAGAGTAAAGTTGTAATAGAGTAAAGTTGTAATAGAGTAAAGTTGTAATAGAGTAAAGTTGTAATAGAGTAAAGTTGTAATAGAGTAAAGTTGTAATAGAGTAAAGTTATAATAGTAAAAGGTTGTAATAAAAAGTTGTAATAGAGTAAAGTTGTAATAGAGTAAAGTTGTAATAGAGTAAAGTTGTAATAGAGTAAAGTTGTAATATAGTAAAGTTGTAATAGAGTAAAGTTGTAATAGTAAAAAGTTGTAATAGAGTAAAGTTGTAATAGAGTAAAGTTGTAATAGAGTAAAGTTGTAATAGAGTAAATTTGTAATAGAGTAAAGTTGTAATAGTAAAAAGTTGTAATAGAGTAAAGTTGTAATAGAGTAAAGTTGTAATAGTAAAAGGTTGTAATAGAGTAAAGTTGTAATAGCAAAACGTTGTAATAGAGTAAAGTTGTAATAGAGTAAAGTTGTAATAGAAAAAGGTTGTAATAGAGTAAAGTTGTAATAGAGTAAAGTTGTAATAGAGTAAAGTTGTAATAGTAAAAGGTTGTAATAGAGTAAAGTTGTAATAGAAGAAAAGTTGCAATAGTAAAAGGTTGTAATAGAGTAAAGTTGTAATAGAGTAAAGTTGTAATAGTAAAAGATTGTAATAGAGTAAAGTTGTAATAGAGTAAAGTTGTAATAGAGTAAAGTTGTAATAGAGTAAAGTTGTAATAGTAAAAAGTTGTAATAGAGTAAAGTTGTAATAGAGTAAAGTTGTAATAGAGTAAAGTTATAATAGTAAAAGGTTGTAATAGAGTAAAGTTGTAATAGAGTAAAGTTGTAATAGAGTAAAGTTGTAATAGTAAAAGTTGTAATAGAGTAAAGTTGTAATAGAGTAAAGTTGTAATAGAGTAAAGTTGTAATAGAGTAAAGTTGTAATAGAGTAAAGTTGTAATGTAAAAGTTGTAATAGAAAGTAAAGTTGTAATAGAGTAAAGTTGTAATAGAGTAAAGTTGTAATAGAGTAAAGTTGTAATAGAGTAAAGTTGTAATAGTAAAGTTGTAATAGAGTAAAGTTGTAATAGAGTAAAGTTGTAATAGAGTAAAGTTGTAATAGAGTAAAGTTGTAATAGAGTAAAGTTGTAATAGAGTAAAGTTGTAATAGTAAAAGTTGTAATAGTAAAAAGTTGTAATAGAGTAAAGTTGTAATAGAGTAAAGTTGTAATAGTAAATAGGTTGTAATAGAGTAAAGTTGTAATAGAGTAAAGTTGTAATAGAGTAAAGTTGTAATAGAGTAAAGTTGTAATAGTAAAAAGTTGTAATAGAGTAAAGTTGTAATAGTAAAAAGTTGTAATAGAGTAAAGTTGTAATAGTAAAGGTTGTAATAGAGTAAAGTTGTAATAGAGTAAAGTTGTAATAGAGTAAAGTTGTAATAGAGTAAAGTTGTAATAGCAAAAGTTATAATAGAGTAAAGTTGTAATAGAGTAAAGTTGTAATAGAGTAAAGTTGTAATAGAGTAAAGTTGTAATAGAGTAAAGTTGTAAAGTAAAAGTTGTAATAGAGTAAAGTTGTAATAGAGTAAAGTTGTAATAGAGTAAAGTTGTAATAGAGTAAATTTGTAATAGCAAAAAGTTGTAATAGAGTAAAGTTGTAATAGAGTAAAGTTGTAATAGAGTAAAGTTGTAATAGAGTAAAGTTGTAGTAGTAAAAGGTTGTAATAGAGTAAAGTTGTAATAGAGTAAAGTTGTAATAGAGTAAAGTTGTAATAGAGTAAAGTTGTAATAGCAAAAAGTTGTAATAGAGTAAAGTTGTAATAGTAAAAGTTTGTAATAGAGTAAAGTTGTAATAGAGTAAAGTTGTAATAGAGTAAAGTTGTAATAGTAAAGGTTGTAATAGAGTAAAGTTGTAATAGAGTAAAGTTGTAATAGAGTAAAGTTGTAATAGAGTAAATTTGTAATAGAGTAAAGTTGTAATAGTAAAAGGTTGTAATAGAGTAAAGTTGTAATAGAAGAAAAGTTGTAATAGAAAAGGTTGTAATAGAGTAAAGTTGTAATAGAGTAAAGTTGTAATAGTTTGTAATAGAGTAAAGTTGTAATATAGTAAAGGTGTAATAGAGTAAAGTTGTAATAGTAAAAGGTTGTAATAGAGTAAAGTTGTAATAGAGTAAAGTTGTAATAGAGTAAAGTTGTAATAGTAAAAGGTTGTAATAGAGTAAAGTTGTAATAGCAAAAAGTTGTAATAGAGTAAAGTTGTAAAAGCAAAAAGTTGTAATAGAGTAAAGTTGTAATAGAGTAAAGTTGTAATAGAAAAAGGTTGTAATAGAGTAAAGTTGTAATAGAGTAAAGTTGTAATAGAGTAAAGTTGTAATAGTAAAAGGTTGTAATAGAGTAAAGTTGTAATAGAAGAAAAGTTGCAATAGTAAAAGTTGTAATAGAGTAAAGTTGTAATAGAGTAAAGTTGTAATAGTAAAAGTTGTAATAGAGTAAAGTTGTAATAGAGTAAAGTTGTAATAGAGTAAAGTTGTAATAGAGTAAAGTTGTAATAGTAAAAAGTTGTAATAGAGTAAAGTTGTAATAGAGTAAAGTTGTAATAGAGTAAAGTTGTAAAAGGTTGTAATAGAGTAAAGTTGTAATAGAGTAAAGTTGTAATAGAGTAAAGTTGTAATAGTAAAAAGTTGTAATAGAGTAAAGTTGTAATAGAGTAAAGTTGTAATAGAGTAAAGTTGTAATAGAGTAAAGTTGTAATAGAGTAAAGTTGTAATAGTAAAAGGTTGTAATAGAGTAAAGTTGTAATAGAGTAAAGTTGTAATAGAGTAAAGTTGTAATAGAGTAAAGTTGTAATAGAGTAAAGTTGTAATAGAGTAAAGTTGTAATAGAGTAAAGTTGTAATAGAGTAAAGTTGTAATAGAGTAAAGTTGTAATAGAGTAAAGTTGTAATAGAGTAAAGTTGTAATAGAGTAAAGTTGTAATAGAGTAAAGTTGTAATAGTAAAAAGTTGTAATAGAGTAAAGTTGTAATAGAGTAAAGTTGTAATAGAGTAAAGTTGTAATAGTAAAAGGTTGTAATAGAGTAAAGTTGTAATAGAGTAAAGTTGTAATAGAGTAAAGTTGTAATAGAGTAAAGTTGTAATAGTAAAAAGTTGTAATAGAGTAAAGTTGTAATAGTAAAAAGTTGTAATAGAGTAAAGTTGTAATAGTAAAAGGTTGTAATAGAGTAAAGTTGTAATAGAGTAAAGTTGTAATAGAGTAAAGTTGTAATAGAGTAAAGTTGTAATAGCAAAAAGTTATAATAGAGTAAAGTTGTAATAGAGTAAAGTTGTAATAGAGTAAAGTTGTAATAGAGTAAAGTTGTAATAGAGTAAAGTTGTAATAGTAAAAGGTTGTAATAGAGTAAAGTTGTAATAGAGTAAAGTTGTAATAGAAAAGTTGTAATAGAGTAAAGTTGTAATAGAAAAAGTTGTAATAGAGTAAAGTTGTAATAGAGTAAAGTTGTAATAGAGTAAAGTTGTAATAGAGTAAAGTTGTAATAGAGTAAAGTTGTAATAGTAAAAGGTTGTAATAGAGTAAAGTTGTAATAGAGTAAAGTTGTAATAGAGTAAAGTTGTAATAGAGTAAAGTTGTAATAGCAAAAAGTTGTAATAGAGTAAAGTTGTAATAGTAAAAGTTTGTAATAGAGTAAAGTTGTAATAGAGTAAAGTTGTAATAGAGTAAAGTTGTAATAGTAAAAGGTTGTAATAGAGTAAAGTTGTAATAGAGTAAAGTTGTAATAGAGTAAAGTTGTAATAGAGTAAATTTGTAATAGAGTAAAGTTGTAATAGTAAAAGGTTGTAATAGAGTAAAGTTGTAATAGAGTAAAGTTGTAATAGAGTAAAGTTGTAATAGAGTAAAGTTGTAATAGAGTAAAGTTGTAATAGTAAAAGGTTGTAATAGAGTAAAGTTGTAATAGAGTAAAGTTGTAATAGAGTAAAGTTGTAATAGTAAAAGGTTGTAATAGAGTAAAGTTGTAATAGCAAAAAGTTGTAATAGAGTAAAGTTGTAAAAGCAAAAAGTTGTAATAGAGTAAAGTTGTAATAGAGTAAAGTTGTAATAGAAAAAGGTTGTAATAGAGTAAAGTTGTAATAGCAAAAGTTGTAATAGAGTAAAGTTGTAATAGAGTAAAGTTGTAATAGAAAAAGGTTGTAATAGAGTAAAGTTGTAATAGAGTAAAGTTGTAATAGAGTAAAGTTGTAATAGTAAAACGTTGTAATAGAGTAAAGTTGTAATAGAGTAAAGTTGTAATAGAGTAAAGTTGTAATAGAGTAAAGTTGTAATAGAGTAAAGTTGTAATAGTAAAAGGTTGTAATAGAGTAAAGTTGTAATAGAGTAAAGTTGTAATAGAGTAAAGTTGTAATAGAGTAAAGTTGTAATAGAGTAAAGTTATAATAGTTAAAGTTGTAATAGAGTAAAGTTGTAATAGAGTAAAGTTGTAATAGAGTAAAGTTGTAATAGAGTAAAGTTGTAATAGAGTAAAGTTGTAATAGAGTAAAGTTGTAATAGAGTAAAGTTGTAATAGAGTAAAGTTGTAATAGTAAAAAGTTGTAATAGAGTAAAGTTGTAATAGAGTAAAGTTGTAATAGAGTAAAGTTGTAATAGTAAAAGGTTGTAATAGAGTAAAGTTGTAATAGAGTAAAGTTGTAATAGAGTAAAGTTGTAATAGAGTAAAGTTGTAATAGAGTAAAGTTGTAATAGTAAAAAGTTGTAATAGAGTAAAGTTGTAATAGTAAAAAGTTGTAATAGAGTAAAGTTGTAATAGTAAAAGGTTGTAATAGAGTAAAGTTGTAATAGAGTAAAGTTGTAATAGAGTAAAGTTGTAATAGAGTAAAGTTGTAATAGCAAAAAGTTATAATAGAGTAAAGTTGTAATAGAGTAAAGTTGTAATAGAGTAAAGTTGTAATAGAGTAAAGTTGTAATAGAGTAAAGTTGTAGTAGTAAAAGGTTGTAATAGAGTAAAGTTGTAATAGAGTAAAGTTGTAATAGAGTAAAGTTGTAATAGAGTAAAGTTGTAATAGCAAAAAGTTGTAATAGAGTAAAGTTGTAATAGTAAAAGTTTGTAATAGAGTAAAGTTGTAATAGAGTAAAGTTGTAATAGAGTAAAGTTGTAATAGTAAAAGGTTGTAATAGAGTAAAGTTGTAATAGAGTAAAGTTGTAATAGAGTAAAGTTGTAATAGAGTAAATTTGTAATAGAGTAAAGTTGTAATAGTAAAAGGTTGTAATAGAGTAAAGTTGTAATAGAAGAAAAGTTGTAATATTAAAAGGTTGTAATAGAGTAAAGTTTTAATAGAGTAAAGTTGTAAGAGTAAAAAGTTGTAATAGAGTAAAGTTGTAATATAGTAAAGGTGTAATAGAGTAAAGTTGTAATAGTAAAAGGTTGTAATAGAGTAAAGTTGTAATAGAGTAAAGTTGTAATAGAGTAAAGTTGTAATAGTAAAAGGTTGTAATAGAGTAAAGTTGTAATAGCAAAAAGTTGTAATAGAGTAAAGTTGTAAAAGCAAAAAGTTGTAATAGAGTAAAGTTGTAATAGAGTAAAGTTGTAATAGAAAAAGGTTGTAATAGAGTAAAGTTGTAAAAGCAAAAAGTTGTAATAGAGTAAAGTTGTAATAGAGTAAAGTTGTAATAGAAAAAGGTTGTAATAGAGTAAAGTTGTAATAGAGTAAAGTTGTAATAGAGTAAAGTTGTAATAGTAAAAGGTTGTAATAGAGTAAAGTTGTAATAGAAGAAAAGTTGTAATAGTAAAAGGTTGTAATAGAGTAAAGTTGTAATAGAGTAAAGTTGTAATAGTAAAAGATTGTAATAGAGTAAAGTTGTAATAGAGTAAAGTTGTAATAGAGTAAAGTTGTAATAGAGTAAAGTTGTAATAGTAAAAAGTTGTAATAGAGTAAAGTTGTAATAGAGTAAAGTTGTAATAGAGTAAAGTTATAATAGTAAAAGGTTGTAATAGAGTAAAGTTGTAATAGAGTAAAGTTGTAATAGAGTAAAGTTGTAATAGAGTAAAGTTGTAATAGAGTAAAGTTGTAATAGTAAAAAGTTGTAATAGAGTAAAGTTGTAATAGAGTAAAGTTGTAATAGAGTAAAGTTGTAATAGAGTAAAGTTGTAATAGAGTAAAGTTATAATAGAGTAAAGTTGTAATAGAGTAAAGTTGTAATAGAGTAAAGTTGTAATAGTAAAAGGTTGTAATAGAGTAAAGTTGTAATTGCAAAACGTTGTAATAGAGTAAAGTTGTAATAGAGTAAAGTTGTAATAGAGTAAAGTTGTAATAGAGTAAGGTTGTAATAGTACATTTACATTTAAGTCATTTAGCAGACGCTCTTATCCAGAGCGACTTACAAATGGGTGCATTCACCTTATGACATCCAGTGGGACAGTCACTTAACAATAGTGCATCTAAAACTTAGGGGGGTGGGGTGAGAGGGATTACTTAACCTATCCTAGGTATTCCTTAAAGAGGTGGGGTTTCAGGTGTCTCCGGAAGGTGGTGATTGACTAATAGTAAAAAGTTGTAATAGAGTAAAGTTGTAATAGTAAAAAGTTGTAATAGAGTAAAGTTGTAATAGTAAAAGGTTGTAATAGAGTAAAGTTGTAATAGAGTAAAGTTGTAATAGAGTAAAGTTGTAATAGTAAAAAGTTGTAATAGAGTAAAGTTGTAATAGAGTAAAGTTGTAATAGTAAAAAGTTGTAATAGAGTAAAGTTGTAATAGTAAAAAGTTGTAATAGAGTAAAGTTGTAATAGCAAAAAGTTGTAATAGAGTAAAGTTGTAATAGAGTAAAGTTGTAATTTCAAAAAGTTGTAATAGAGTAAAGTTGTAATAGAGTAAAGTTGTAATACTAAAAGGTTGTAATAGAGTAAAGTTGTAATAGAGTAAAGTTGTAATAGAGTAAAGTTGTAATAGAGTAAAGTTGTAATAGTAAAAAGTTGTAATAGAGTAAAGTTGTAATAGAGTAAAGTTGTAATAGAGTAAAGTTGTAATAGAGTAAAGTTGTAATAGTAAAAAGTTGTAATAGAGTAAAGTTGTAATAGAGTAAAGTTGTAATAGAGTAAAGTTGTAATAGAGTAAAGTTGTAATAGAGTAAAGTTGTAATAGTAAAAGGTTGTAATAGAGTAAAGTTGTAATAGAGTAAAGTTGTAATAGAGTAAAGTTGTAATAGAGTAAAGTTATAATAGTAAAAGGTTGTAATAGAGTAAAGTTGTAATAGAGTAAAGTTGTAATAGAGTAAAGTTGTAATAGAGTAAAGTTGTAATAGAGTAAAGTTGTAATAGTAAAAAGTTGTAATAGAGTAAAGTTGTAATAGAGTAAAGTTGTAATAGAGTAAAGTTGTAATAGTAAAAAGTTGTAATAGAGTAAAGTTGTAATAGAGTAAAGTTGTAATAGTAAAAGGTTGTAATAGAGTAAAGTTGCAATAGCAAAACGTTGTAATAGAGTAAAGTTGTAATAGAGTAAAGTTGTAATAGAAAAAGGTTGTAATAGAGTAAAGTTGTAATAGAGTAAAGTTGTAATAGAGTAAAGTTGTAATAGTAAAGGTTGTAATAGAGTAAAGTTGTAATAGAAGAAAAGTTGTAATAGTAAAAGGTTGTAATAGAGTAAAGTTGTAATAGAGTAAAGTTGTAATAGTAAAAGATTGTAATAGAGTAAAGTTGTAATAGAGTAAAGTTGTAATAGAGTAAAGTTGTAATAGAGTAAAGTTGTAATAGTAAAAAGTTGTAATAGAGTAAAGTTGTAATAGAGTAAAGTTGTAATAGAGTAAAGTTGTAATAGTAAAAGTTGTAATAGAGTAAAGTTGTAATAGAGTAAAGTTGTAATAGAGTAAAGTTGTAATAAGTAAAGTTGTAATAGTAAAAAGTTGTAATAGAGTAAAGTTGTAATAGAGTAAAGTTGTAATAGAGTAAATTTGTAATATAGTAAAGTTGTAATAGAGTAAAGTTGTAATAGAGTAAAGTTGTAATAGAGTAAAGTTGTAATAGAGTAAAGTTGTAATAGCAAAACGTTGTAATAGAGTAAAGTTGTAATAGTAAAAGGTTGTAATAGAGTAAAGTTGTAATAGAGTCAAGTTGTAATAGAGTAAAGTTGTAATAGAGTAAAGTTGTAATAGTAAAAAGTTGTAATAGAGTAAAGTTGTAATAGAGTAAAGTTGTAATAGAGTAAAGTTGTAATAGTAAAGGTTGTAATAGAGTAAAGTTGTAATAGAGTAAAGTTGTAATAGAGTAAAGTTGTAATAGAGTAAAGTTGTAATAGAGTAAAGTTGTAATAGTAAAAAGTTGTAATAAAGTTGTAATAGAGTAAAGTTGTAATAGAGTAAAGTTGTAATAGAGTAAAGTTGTAATAGAGTAAAGTTGTAATAGAGTAAAGTTGTAATAAAAGTTGTAAAGTTGTAATAGAGTAAAGTTGTAATAGAGTAAAGTTGTAATAGAGTAAAGTTGTAATAGTAAAAGTTGTAATAGAGTAAAGTTGTAATAGAGTAAAGTTGTAATAGTAAAAGGTTGTAATAGAGTAAAGTTGTAATAGCAAAACGTTGTAATAGAGTAAAGTTGTAATAGAGTAAAGTTGTAATAGAAAAAGGTTGTAATAGAGTAAAGTTGTAATAGAGTAAAGTTGTAATAGAGTAAAGTTGTAATAGTAAAAGGTTGTAATAGAGTAAAGTTGTAATAGAAGAAAAGTTGTAATAGTAAAAGGTTGTAATAGAGTAAAGTTGTAATAGAGTAAAGTTGTAATAGTAAAAGATTGTAATAGAGTAAAGTTGTAATAGAGTAAAGTTGTAATAGAGTAAAGTTGTAATAGAGTAAAGTTGTAATAGTAAAAAGTTGTAATAGAGTAAAGTTGTAATAGAGTAAAGTTGTAATAGAGTAAAGTTATAATAGTAAAAGGTTGTAATAGAGTAAAGTTGTAATAGAGTAAAGTTGTAATAGAGTAAAGTTGTAATAGTAAAAAGTTGTAATAGAGTAAAGTTGTAATAGAGTAAAGTTGTAATAGAGTAAAGTTGTAATAGAGTAAAGTTGTAATAGAGTAAAGTTGTAATAGTAAAAGGTTGTAATAGAGTAAAGTTGTAATAGAGTAAAGTTGTAATAGAGTAAAGTTGTAATAGAGTAAAGTTGTAATAGAGTAAAGTTATAATAGTAAAAGGTTGTAATAGAGTAAAGTTGTAATAGAGTAAAGTTGTAATAGAGTAAAGTTGTAATAGAGTAAAGTTGTAATAGTAAAAAGTTGTAATAGTAAAAAGTTGTAATAGAGTAAAGTTGTAATAGAGTAAAGTTGTAATAGTAAAAGGTTGTAATAGAGTAAAGTTGTAATAGAGTAAAGTTGTAATAGAGTAAAGTTGTAATAGTAAAAAGTTGTAATAGAGTAAAGTTGTAATAGTAAAAAGTTGTAATAGAGTAAAGTTGTAATAGTAAAAGGTTGTAATAGAGTAAAGTTGTAATAGAGTAAAGTTGTAATAGAGTAAAGTTATAATAGTAAAAGGTTGTAATAGAGTAAAGTTGTAATAGAGTAAAGTTGTAATAGAGTAAAGTTGTAATAGAGTAAAGTTGTAATAGAGTAAAGTTGTAATAGTAAAAAGTTGTAATAGAGTAAAGTTGTAATAGAGTAAAGTTGTAATAGAGTAAAGTTGTAATAGAGTAAAGTTGTAATAGAGTAAAGTTGTAATAGAGTAAAGTTGTAATAGAGTAAAGTTGTAATAGAGTAAAGTTGTAATAGAGTAAAGTTGTAATAGTAAAAAGTTGTAATAGAGTAAAGTTGTAATAGAGTAAAGTTGTAATAGAGTAAAGTTGTAATAGAGTAAAGTTGTAATAGAGTTGTAATATAGTAAAGTTGTAATAGAGTAAAGTTGTAATAGAGTAAAGTTGTAATAGAGTAAAGTTGTAATAGAGTAAAGTTGTAACAGAGTAAAGTTGTAATAGAGTAAATTTGTAATAGAGTAAAGTTGTAATAGTAAAAAGTTGTAATAAGTAAAGTTGTAATAGAGTAAAGTTGTAATAGTAAAAGGTTGTAATAGAGTAAAGTTGTAATAGCAAAACGTTGTAATAGAGTAAAGTTGTAATAGAGTAAAGTTGTAATAGAAAAAGGTTGTAATAGAGTAAAGTTGTAATAGAGTAAAGTTGTAATAGAGTAAAGTTGTAATAGTAAAAGGTTGTAATAGAGTAAAGTTGTAATAGAACAAAAGTTGCAATAGTAAAAGGTTGTAATAGAGTAAAGTTGTAATAGAGTAAAGTTGTAATAGTAAAAGATTGTAATAGAGTAAAGTTGTAATAGAGTAAAGTTGTAATAGAGTAAAGTTGTAATAGAGTAAAGTTGTAATAGTAAAAAGTTGTAATAGAGTAAAGTTGTAATAGAGTAAAGTTGTAATAGAGTAAAGTTATAATAGTAAAAGGTTGTAATAGAGTAAAGTTGTAATAGAGTAAAGTTGTAATAGAGTAAAGTTGTAATAGTAAAAAGTTGTAATAGAGTAAAGTTGTAATAGAGTAAAGTTGTAATAGAGTAAAGTTGTAATAGAGTAAAGTTGTAATAGAGTTTGTAATAGTAAAAGTTGTAATAGAGTAAAGTTGTAATAGAGTAAAGTTGTAATAGAGTAAAGTTGTAATAGAGTAAATAGAGTTGTAATAGAGTAAAGTTGTAATAGAGTAAAGTTGTAATAGAGTAAAGTTGTAATAGAGTAAAGTTGTAATAGAGTAAAGTTGTAATAGAGTAAAGTTGTAATAGAGTAAAGTTGTAATAGTAAAAAGTTGTAATAGAGTAAAGTTGTAATAGAGTAAAGTTGTAATAGAGTAAAGTTGTAATAGTAAAAGGTTGTAATAGAGTAAAGTTGTAATAGAGTAAAGTTGTAATAGAGTAAAGTTGTAATAAAGTTGTAATAGTAAAAAGTTGTAATAGAGTAAAGTTGTAATAGTAAAAAGTTGTAATAGAGTAAAGTTGTAATAGTAAAAGTTGTAATAGAGTAAAGTTGTAATAGAGTAAAGTTGTAATAGAGTAAAGTTGTAATAGAGTAAAGTTGTAATAGAAAAAGTTATAATAGAGTAAAGTTGTAATAGAGTAAAGTTGTAATAGAGTAAAGTTGTAATAGAGTAAAGTTGTAATAGAGTAAATTTGTAATAGAGTAAAGTTGTAATAGTAAAAGGTTGTAATAGAGTAAAGTTGTAATAGAAGAAAAGTTGTAATATTAAAAGGTTGTAATAGAGTAAAGTTTAATAGAGTAAAGTTGTAATAGTAAAAAAGTTGTAATAGAGTAAAGTTGTAATATAGTAAAGGTGTAATAGAGTAAAGTTGTAATAGTAAAAGGTTGTAATAGAGTAAAGTTGTAATAGAGTAAAGTTGTAATAGAGTAAAGTTGTAATAGTAAAAGGTTGTAATAGAGTAAAGTTGTAATAGCAAAAAGTTGTAATAGAGTAAAGTTGTAAAAGCAAAAGTTGTAATAGAGTAAAGTTGTAATAGTAAAAGTTGTAATAGAGTAAAGTTGTAATAGAGTAAAGTTGTAATAGAGTAAAGTTGTAATAGAGTAAATTGTAATAGAGTAAAGTTGTAATAGTAAAAAGTTGTAATAGAGTAAAGTTGTAATAGAGTAAAGTTGTAATAGTAAAAGGTTGTAATAGAGTAAAGTTGTAATAGCAAAAAGGTTGTAATAGAGTAAAGTTGTAATAGAGTAAAGTTGTAATAGAAAAAGGTTGTAATAGAGTAAAGTTGTAATAGAGTAAAGTTGTAATAGAGTAAAGTTGTAATAGTAAAAGGTTGTAATAGAGTAAAGTTGTAATAGAACAAAAGTTGTAATAGTAAAAGGTTGTAATAGAGTAAAGTTGTAATAGAGTAAAGTTGTAATAGTAAAAGATTGTAATAGAGTAAAGTTGTAATAGAGTAAAGTTGTAATAGAGTAAAGTTGTAATAGAGTAAAGTTGTAATAGTAAAAAGTTGTAATAGAGTAAAGTTGTAATAGAGTAAAGTTGTAATAGAGTAAAGTTATAATAGTAAAAGGTTGTAATAGAGTAAAGTTGTAATAGAGTAAAGTTGTAATAGAGTAAAGTTGTAATAGTAAAAAGTTGTAATAGAGTAAAGTTGTAATAGAGTAAAGTTGTAATAGAGTAAAGTTGTAATAGAGTAAAGTTGTAATAGAGTAAAGTTGTAATAGTAAAAGTTGTAATAGAGTAAAGTTGTAATAGAGTAAAGTTGTAATAGAGTAAAGTTGTAATAGAGTAAAGTTGTAATAGAGTAAAGTTGTAATAGAGTAAAGTTGTAATAGAGTAAAGTTGTAATAGAGTAAAGTTGTAATAGAGTAAAGTTGTAATAGAGTAAAGTTGTAATAGAGTAAAGTTGTAATAGAGTAAAGTTGTAATAGTAAAAAGTTGTAATAGAGTAAAGTTGTAATAGAGTAAAGTTGTAATAGAGTAAAGTTGTAATAGTAAAAGGTTGTAATAGAGTAAAGTTGTAATAGAGTAAAGTTGTAATAGAGTAAAGTTGTAATAGAGTAAAGTTGTAATAGTAAAAGTTGTAATAGAGTAAAGTTGTAATAGTAAAAAGTTGTAATAGAGTAAAGTTGTAATAGTAAAAGGTTGTAATAGAGTAAAGTTGTAATAGAGTAAAGTTGTAATAGAGTAAAGTTGTAATAGAGTAAAGTTGTAATAGCAAAAGTTATAATAGAGTAAAGTTGTAATAGAGTAAAGTTGTAATAGAGTAAAGTTGTAATAGAGTAAAGTTGTAATAGTAAATTTGTAATAGAGTAAAGTTGTAATAGTAAAAGGTTGTAATAGAGTAAAGTTGTAATAGAAGAAAAGTTGTAATATTAAAAGGTTGTAATAGAGTAAAGTTTTAATAGAGTAAAGTTGTAAGAGTAAAAAGTTGTAATAGAGTAAAGTTGTAATATAGTAAAGTGTAATAGAGTAAAGTTGTAATAGTAAAAGGTTGTAATAGAGTAAAGTTGTAATAGAGTAAAGTTGTAATAGAGTAAAGTTGTAATAGTAAAAGGTTGTAATAGAGTAAAGTTGTAATAGCAAAAAGTTGTAATAGAGTAAAGTTGTAAAAGCAAAAAGTTGTAATAGAGTAAAGTTGTAATAGAGTAAAGTTGTAATAGAAAAAGGTTGTAATAGAGTAAAGTTGTAAAAGCAAAAAGTTGTAATAGAGTAAAGTTGTAATAGAGTAAAGTTGTAATAGAAAAAGGTTGTAATAGAGTAAAGTTGTAATAGAGTAAAGTTGTAATAGAGTAAAGTTGTAATAGAGTAAAGTTGTAATAGTAAAAAGTTGTAATAGAGTAAAGTTGTAATAGAGTAAAGTTGTAATAGAGTAAAGTTATAATAGTAAAAGGTTGTAATAGAGTAAAGTTGTAATAGAGTAAAGTTGTAATAGAGTAAAGTTGTAATAGAGTAAAGTTGTAATAGAGTAAAGTTGTAATAGTAAAAAGTTGTAATAGAGTAAAGTTGTAATAGAGTAAAGTTGTAATAGAGTAAAGTTGTAATAGAGTAAAGTTGTAATAGAGTAAAGTTATAATAGAGTAAAGTTGTAATAGAGTAAAGTTGTAATAGAGTAAAGTTGTAATAGTAAAAGGTTGTAATAGAGTAAAGTTGTAATAGCAAAACGTTGTAATAGAGTAAAGTTGTAATAGAGTAAAGTTGTAATAGAGTAAAGTTGTAATAGAGTAAAATAGTAAAAAGTTGTAATAGAGTAAAGTTGTAATAGTAAAAAGTTGTAATAGAGTAAAGTTGTAATAGTAAAAGGTTGTAATAGAGTAAAGTTGTAATAGAGTAAAGTTGTAATAGAGTAAAGTTGTAATAGTAAAAGGTTGTAATAGAGTAAAGTTGTAATAGAGTAAAGTTGTAATAGAGTAAAGTTGTAATAGTAAAAAGTTGTAATAGAGTAAAGTTGTAATAGAGTAAAGTTGTAATAGTAAAAAGTTGTAATAGAGTAAAGTTGTAATAGCAAAAAGTTGTAATAGAGTAAAGTTGTAATAGAGTAAAGTTGTAATTTCAAAAAGTTGTAATAGAGTAAAGTTGTAATAGAGTAAAGTTGTAATACTAAAAGGTTGTAATAGAGTAAAGTTGTAATAGAGTAAAGTTGTAATAGAGTAAAGTTGTAATAGAGTAAAGTTGTAATAGTAAAAAGTTGTAATAGAGTAAAGTTGTAATAGAGTAAAGTTGTAATAGAGTAAAGTTGTAATAGTAAAAGGTTGTAATAGAGTAAAGTTGTAATAGTAAAAGGTTGTAATAGAGTAAAGTTGTAATATAGTAAAGTTGTAATAGAGTAAAGTTGTAATAGTAAAAAGTTGTAATAGAGTAAAGTTGTAATAGAGTAAAGTTGTAATATAGTAAAGTTGTAATAGTAAAAGGTTGTAATATAGTAAAGTTGTAATAGAGTAAAGTTGTAATAGAGTAAAGTTGTAATAGTAAAAAGTTGCAATAGAGTAAAGTTGTAATAGCAAAAAGTTGTAATAGAGTAAAGTTGTAATAGTAAAAGGTTGTAATAGAGTAAAGTTGTAATAGAGTAAAGTTGTAATAGAGTAAAGTTGTAATAGAGTAAAGTTGTAATAGAGTAAAGTTGTAATAGCAAAAAGTTGTAATAGAGTAAAGTTGTAATAGAGTAAAGTTGTAATAGAGTAAAGTTGTAATAGAGTAAAGTTGTAATAGAGTAAAGTTGTAATAGAGTAAAGTTGTAATAGAGTAAAGTTATAATAGTAAAAAGTTGTAATAGAGTAAAGTTGTAATAGAGTAAAGTTGTAATAGAGTAAAGTTGTAATAGAGTAAAGTTGTAATAGAGTAAAGTTGTAATATAGTAAAGTTGTAATAGAGTAAAGTTGTAATAGTAAAAAGTTGTAATAGAGTAAAGTTGTAATAGAGTAAAGTTGTAACAGAGTAAAGTTGTAATAGAGTAAATTTGTAATAGAGTAAAGTTGTAATAGTAAAAAGTTGTAATAGAGTAAAGTTGTAATAGAGTAAAGTTGTAATAGTAAAAGGTTGTAATAGAGTAAAGTTGTAATAGCAAAACGTTGTAATAGAGTAAAGTTGTAATAGAGTAAAGTTGTAATAGAAAAAGGTTGTAATAGAGTAAAGTTGTAATAGAGTAAAGTTGTAATAGAGTAAAGTTGTAATAGTAAAAGGTTGTAATAGAGTAAAGTTGTAATAGAAGAAAAGTTGCAATAGTAAAAGGTTGTAATAGAGTAAAGTTGTAATAGAGTAAAGTTGTAATAGTAAAAGATTGTAATAGAGTAAAGTTGTAATAGAGTAAAGTTGTAATAGAGTAAAGTTGTAATAGAGTAAAGTTGTAATAGTAAAAAGTTGTAATAGAGTAAAGTTGTAATAGAGTAAAGTTGTAATAGAGTAAAGTTGTAATAGAGTAAAGTTGTAATAGAGTAAAGTTGTAATAGAAGAAAAGTTGTAATAGTAAAAGGTTGTAATAGAGTAAAGTTGTAATAGAGTAAAGTTGTAATAGAGTAAAGTTGTAATAGAGTAAAGTTGTAATAGAGTAAAGTTGTAATAGAGTAAAGTTGTAATAGAGTAAAGTTGTAATAGTAAAAAGTTGTAATAGAGTAAAATTGTAATAGTAAAAAGTTGTAATAGAGTAAAGTTGTAATAGTAAAAGGTTGTAATAGAGTAAAGTTGTAATAGAGTAAAGTTGTAATAGAGTAAAGTTGTAATAGAGTAAAGTTGTAATAGCAAAAAGTTATAATAGAGTAAAGTTGTAATAGAGTAAAGTTGTAATAGAGTAAAGTTGTAATAGAGTAAAGTTGTAATAGAGTAAAGTTGTAATAGAGTAAAGTTGTAATAGTAAAAGGTTGTAATAGAGTAAAGTTGTAATAGAGTAAAGTTGTAATAGAGTAAAGTTGTAATAGAGTAAAGTTGTAATAGCAAAAAGTTGTAATAGAGTAAAGTTGTAATAGTAAAAGTTTGTAATAGAGTAAAGTTGTAATAGAGTAAAGTTGTAATAGAGTAAAGTTGTAATAGTAAAAGGTTGTAATAGAGTAAAGTTGTAATAGAGTAAAGTTGTAATAGAGTAAAGTTGTAATAGAGTAAATTTGTAATAGAGTAAAGTTGTAATAGTAAAAGGTTGTAATAGAGTAAAGTTGTAATAGAAGAAAAGTTGTAATATTAAAAGGTTGTAATAGAGTAAAGTTTTAATAGAGTAAAGTTGTAAGAGTAAAAAGTTGTAATAGAGTAAAGTTGTAATATAGTAAAGGTGTAATAGAGTAAAGTTGTAATAGTAAAAGGTTGTAATAGAGTAAAGTTGTAATAGAGTAAAGTTGTAATAGAAAAAGGTTGTAATAGAGTAAAGTTGTAAAAGCAAAAAGTTGTAATAGAGTAAAGTTGTAATAGAGTAAAGTTGTAATAGAAAAAGGTTGTAATAGAGTAAAGTTGTAATAGAGTAAAGTTGTAATAGAGTAAAGTTGTAATAGTAAAAGGTTGTAATAGAGTAAAGTTGTAATAGAAGAAAAGTTGTAATAGTAAAAGGTTGTAATAGAGTAAAGTTGTAATAGAGTAAAGTTGTAATAGTAAAAGATTGTAATAGAGTAAAGTTGTAATAGAGTAAAGTTGTAATAGAGTAAAGTTGTAATAGAGTAAAGTTGTAATAGTAAAAAGTTATAATAGAGTAAAGTTGTAATAGAGTAAAGTTGTAATAGAGTAAAGTTATAATAGTAAAAGGTTGTAATAGAGTAAAGTTGTAATAGAGTAAAGTTGTAATAGAGTAAAGTTGTAATAGAGTAAAGTTGTAATAGAGTAAAGTTGTAATAGTAAAAAGTTGTAATAGAGTAAAGTTGTAATAGAGTAAAGTTGTAATAGAGTAAAGTTGTAATAGAGTAAAGTTGTAATAGAGTAAAGTTATAATAGAGTAAAGTTGTAATAGAGTAAAGTTGTAATAGAGTAAAGTTGTAATAGTAAAAGGTTGTAATAGAGTAAAGTTGTAATAGCAAAACGTTGTAATAGAGTAAAGTTGTAATAGAGTAAAGTTGTAATAGAGTAAAGTTGTAATAGAGTAAAGTTGTAATAGTAAAAAGTTGTAATAGAGTAAAGTTGTAATAGTAAAAAGTTGTAATAGAGTAAAGTTGTAATAGTAAAAGGTTGTAATAGAGTAAAGTTGTAATAGAGTAAAGTTGTAATAGAGTAAAGTTGTAATAGTAAAAGGTTGTAATAGAGTAAAGTTGTAATAGAGTAAAGTTGTAATAGAGTAAAGTTGTAATAGAGTAAAGTTGTAATAGTAAAAAGTTGTAATAGAGTAAAGTTGTAATAGCAAAAAGTTGTAATAGAGTAAAGTTGTAATAGAGTAAAGTTGTAATTTCAAAAAGTTGTAATAGAGTAAAGTTGTAATAGAGTAAAGTTGTAATAGTAAAAGGTTGTAATAGAGTAAAGTTGTAATAGAGTAAAGTTGTAATAGAGTAAAGTTGTAATAGAGTAAAGTTGTAATAGAGTAAAGTTGTAATAGTAAAAAGTTGTAATAGAGTAAAGTTGTAATAGAGTAAAGTTGTAATAGAGTAAAGTTGTAATAGTAAAAGGTTGTAATAGAGTAAAGTTGTAATAGTAAAAGGTTGTAATAGAGTAAAGTTGTAATATAGTAAAGTTGTAATAGAGTAAAGTTGTAATAGTAAAAAGTTGTAATAGAGTAAAGTTGTAATAGAGTAAAGTTGTAATATAGTAAAGTTGTAATAGTAAAAGGTTGTAATATAGTAAAGTTGTAATAGAGTAAAGTTGTAATAGAGTAAAGTTGTAATAGTAAAAAAGTTGTAATAGAGTAAAGTTGTAATAGCAAAAAGTTGTAATAGAGTAAAGTTGTAATAGTAAAAGTTGTAATAGAGTAAAGTTGTAATAGAGTAAAGTTGTAATAGAGTAAAGTTGTAATAGAGTAAAGTTGTAATAGAGTAAAGTTGTAATAGTAAAAAGTTGTAATAGAGTAAAGTTGTAATAGAGTAAAGTTGTAATAGAGTAAAGTTGTAATAGAGTAAAGTTGTAATAGAGTAAAGTTGTAATAGAGTAAAGTTGTAATAGAGTAAAGTTATAATAGTAAAAGGTTGTAATAGAGTAAAGTTGTAATAGAGTAAAGTTGTAATAGAGTAAAGTTGTAATAGAGTAAAGTTGTAATAGAGTAAAGTTGTAATATAGTAAAGTTGTAATAGAGTAAAGTTGTAATAGTAAAAAGTTGTAATAGAGTAAAGTTGTAATAGAGTAAAGTTGTAACAGAGTAAAGTTGTAATAGAGTAAATTTGTAATAGAGTAAAGTTGTAATAGTAAAAAGTTGTAATAGAGTAAAGTTGTAATAGAGTAAAGTTGTAATAGTAAAAGGTTGTAATAGAGTAAAGTTGTAATAGCAAAACGTTGTAATAGAGTAAAGTTGTAATAGAGTAAAGTTGTAATAGAAAAAGGTTGTAATAGAGTAAAGTTGTAATAGAGTAAAGTTGTAATAGAGTAAAGTTGTAATAGTAAAAGGTTGTAATAGAGTAAAGTTGTAATAGAAGAAAAGTTGCAATAGTAAAAGGTTGTAATAGAGTAAAGTTGTAATAGAGTAAAGTTGTAATAGTAAAAGATTGTAATAGAGTAAAGTTGTAATAGAGTAAAGTTGTAATAGAGTAAAGTTGTAATAGAGTAAAGTTGTAATAGTAAAAAGTTGTAATAGAGTAAAGTTGTAATAGAGTAAAGTTGTAATAGAGTAAAGTTGTAATAGAGTAAAGTTGTAATAGAGTAAAGTTGTAATAGAAGAAAAGTTGTAATAGTAAAAGGTTGTAATAGAGTAAAGTTGTAATAGAGTAAAGTTGTAATAGAGTAAAGTTGTAATAGAGTAAAGTTGTAATAGAGTAAAGTTGTAATAGAGTAAAGTTGTAATAGAGTAAAGTTGTAATAGTAAAAAGTTGTAATAGAGTAAAATTGTAATAGTAAAAAGTTGTAATAGAGTAAAGTTGTAATAGTAAAAGGTTGTAATAGAGTAAAGTTGTAATAGAGTAAAGTTGTAATAGAGTAAAGTTGTAATAGAGTAAAGTTGTAATAGCAAAAAGTTATAATAGAGTAAAGTTGTAATAGAGTAAAGTTGTAATAGAGTAAAGTTGTAATAGAGTAAAGTTGTAATAGAGTAAAGTTGTAATAGAGTAAAGTTGTAGTAGTAAAAGGTTGTAATAGAGTAAAGTTGTAATAGAGTAAAGTTGTAATAGAGTAAAGTTGTAATAGAGTAAAGTTGTAATAGCAAAAAGTTGTAATAGAGTAAAGTTGTAATAGTAAAAGTTTGTAATAGAGTAAAGTTGTAATAGAGTAAAGTTGTAATAGAGTAAAGTTGTAATAGTAAAAGGTTGTAATAGAGTAAAGTTGTAATAGAGTAAAGTTGTAATAGAGTAAAGTTGTAATAGAGTAAATTTGTAATAGAGTAAAGTTGTAATAGTAAAAGGTTGTAATAGAGTAAAGTTGTAATAGAAGAAAAGTTGTAATATTAAAAGTTGTAATAGAGTAAAGTTTTAATAGAGTAAAGTTGTAAGAGTAAAAAGTTGTAATAGAGTAAAGTTGTAATATAGTAAAGGTGTAATAGAGTAAAGTTGTAATAGTAAAAGGTTGTAATAGAGTAAAGTTGTAATAGAGTAAAGTTGTAATAGAAAAAGGTTGTAATAGAGTAAAGTTGTAAAAGCAAAAAGTTGTAATAGAGTAAAGTTGTAATAGAGTAAAGTTGTAATAGAAAAAGGTTGTAATAGAGTAAAGTTGTAATAGAGTAAAGTTGTAATAGAGTAAAGTTGTAATAGTAAAAGGTTGTAATAGAGTAAAGTTGTAATAGAAGAAAAGTTGTAATAGTAAAAGGTTGTAATAGAGTAAAGTTGTAATAGAGTAAAGTTGTAATAGTAAAAGATTGTAATAGAGTAAAGTTGTAATAGAGTAAAGTTGTAATAGAGTAAAGTTGTAATAGAGTAAAGTTGTAATAGTAAAAAGTTATAATAGAGTAAAGTTGTAATAGAGTAAAGTTGTAATAGAGTAAAGTTATAATAGTAAAAGGTTGTAATAGAGTAAAGTTGTAATAGAGTAAAGTTGTAATAGAGTAAAGTTGTAATAGAGTAAAGTTGTAATAGAGTAAAGTTGTAATAGTAAAAAGTTGTAATAGAGTAAAGTTGTAATAGAGTAAAGTTGTAATAGAGTAAAGTTGTAATAGAGTAAAGTTGTAATAGAGTAAAGTTATAATAGAGTAAAGTTGTAATAGAGTAAAGTTGTAATAGAGTAAAGTTGTAATAGTAAAAGGTTGTAATAGAGTAAAGTTGTAATAGCAAAACGTTGTAATAGAGTAAAGTTGTAATAGAGTAAAGTTGTAATAGAGTAAAGTTGTAATAGAGTAAGGTTGTAATAGTAAAAAGTTGTAATAGAGTAAAGTTGTAATAGTAAAAAGTTGTAATAGAGTAAAGTTGTAATAGTAAAAGGTTGTAATAGAGTAAAGTTGTAATAGAGTAAAGTTGTAATAGAGTAAAGTTGTAATAGTAAAAGGTTGTAATAGAGTAAAGTTGTAATAGAGTAAAGTTGTAATAGAGTAAAGTTGTAATAGAGTAAAGTTGTAATAGTAAAAAGTTGTAATAGAGTAAAGTTGTAATAGCAAAAAGTTGTAATAGAGTAAAGTTGTAATAGAGTAAAGTTGTAATTTCAAAAAGTTGTAATAGAGTAAAGTTGTAATAGAGTAAAGTTGTAATACTAAAAGGTTGTAATAGAGTAAAGTTGTAATAGAGTAAAGTTGTAATAGAGTAAAGTTGTAATAGAGTAAAGTTGTAATAGTAAAAAGTTGTAATAGAGTAAAGTTGTAATAGAGTAAAGTTGTAATAGAGTAAAGTTGTAATAGTAAAAGGTTGTAATAGAGTAAAGTTGTAATAGTAAAAGGTTGTAATAGAGTAAAGTTGTAATATAGTAAAGTTGTAATAGAGTAAAGTTGTAATAGTAAAAAGTTGTAATAGAGTTAAGTTGTAATAGAGTAAAGTTGTAATATAGTAAAGTTGTAATAGTAAAAGGTTGTAATATAGTAAAGTTGTAATAGAGTAAAGTTGTAATAGAGTTAAGTTGTAATAGTAAAAAGTTGCAATAGAGTAAAGTTGTAATAGCAAAAAGTTGTAATAGAGTAAAGTTGTAATAGTAAAAGGTTGTAATAGAGTAAAGTTGTAATAGAGTAAAGTTGTAATAGAGTAAAGTTGTAATAGAGTAAAGTTGTAATAGAGTAAAGTTGTAATAGCAAAAAGTTGTAATAGAGTAAAGTTGTAATAGAGTAAAGTTGTAATTTCAAAAAGTTGTAATAGAGTAAAGTTGTAATAGAGTAAAGTTGTAATAGTAAAAGGTTGTAATAGAGTAAAGTTGTAATAGAGTAAAGTTGTAATAGAGTAAAGTTGTAATAGAGTAAAGTTGTAATAGTAAAAAGTTGTAATAGAGTAAAGTTGTAATAGAGTAAAGTTGTAATAGAGTAAAGTTGTAATAGTAAAAGGTTGTAATAGAGTAAAGTTGTAATAGTAAAAGGTTGTAATAGAGTAAAGTTGTAATATAGTAAAGTTGTAATAGAGTAAAGTTGTAATAGTAAAAAGTTGTAATAGAGTAAAGTTGTAATAGAGTAAAGTTGTAATATAGTAAAGTTGTAATAGTAAAAGGTTGTAATATAGTAAAGTTGTAATAGAGTAAAGTTGTAATAGAGTAAAGTTGTAATAGTAAAAAGTTGCAATAGAGTAAAGTTGTAATAGCAAAAAGTTGTAATAGAGTAAAGTTGTAATAGTAAAAGGTTGTAATAGAGTAAAGTTGTAATAGAGTAAAGTTGTAATAGAGTAAAGTTGTAATAGAGTAAAGTTGTAATAGTAAAAAGTTGTAATAGAGTAAAGTTGTAATAGAGTAAAGTTGTAATAGTAAAAGGTTGTAATAGAGTAAAGTTGTAATAGCAAAACGTTGTAATAGAGTAAAGTTGTAATAGAGTAAAGTTGTAATAGAAAAAGGTTGTAATAGAGTAAAGTTGTAATAGAGTAAAGTTGTAATAGAGTAAAGTTGTAATAGGAAAAGGTTGTAATAGAGTAAAGTTGTAATAGAAGAAAAGTTGTAATAGTAAAAGGTTGTAATAGAGTAAAGTTGTAATAGAGTAAAGTTGTAATAGAGTAAAGTTGTAATAGAGTAAAGTTGTAATAGTAAAAAGTTGTAATAGAGTAAAGTTGTAATAGAGTAAAGTTTTAATAGAGTAAAGTTATAATAGTAAAAGGTTGTAATAGAGTAAAGTTGTAATAGAGTAAAGTTGTAATAGAGTAAAGTTGTAATAGAGTAAAGTTGTAATAGAGTAAAGTTGTAATAGAGTAAAGTTGTAATAGAGTAAAGTTGTAATAGAGTAAAGTTGTAATAGTAAAAGGTTGTAATAGAGTAAAGTTGTAATAGAGTAAAGTTGTAATAGAGTAAAGTTGTAATTGTAAAAAGTTGTAATAGAGTAAAGTTGTAATAGAGTAAAGTTGTAATAGAGTAAAGTTGTAATAGAGTAAAGTTGTTATAGAGTAAAGTTGTAATAGTAAAAAGTTGTAATAGAGTAAAGTTGTAATAGAGTAAAGTTGTAATAGAGTAAAGTTGTAATAGTAAAAGGTTGTAATAGAGTAAAGTTGTAATAGAGTAAAGTTGTAATAGAGTAAAGTTGTAATAGAGTAAGGTTGTAATAGTAAAAAGTTGTAATAGAGTAAAGTTGTAATAGTAAAAGGTTGTAATAGAGTAAAGTTGTAATAGAGTAAAGTTGTAATAGAGTAAAGTTGTAATAGTAAAAGGTTGTAATAGATTAAAGTTGTAATAGAGTAAAGTTGTAATTTCAAAAAGTTGTAATAGAGTAAAGTTGTAATAGAGTAAAGTTGTAATAGTAAAAGGTTGTAATAGAGTAAAGTTGTAATAGAGTAAAGTTGTAATAGAGTAAAGTTGTAATAGAGTAAAGTTGTAATAGTAAAAGGTTGTAATAGAGTAAAGTTGTAATAGAGTAAAGTTGTAATAGAGTAAAGTTGTAATAGTAAAAAGTTGTAATAGAGTAAAGTTGTAATAGAGTAAAGTTGTAATAGTAAAAAGTTGTAATAGAGTAAAGTTGTAATAGCAAAAAGTTGTAATAGAGTAAAGTTGTAAAAGAGTAAAGTTGTAATTTCAAAAAGTTGTAATAGAGTAAAGTTGTAATAGAGTAAAGTTGTAATAGTAAAAGGTTGTAATAGAGTAAAGTTGTAATAGAGTAAAGTTGTAATAGAGTAAAGTTGTAATAGAGTAAAGTTGTAATAGTAAAAAGTTGTAATAGAGTAAAGTTGTAATAGAGTAAAGTTGTAATAAAGTAAAGTTGTAATAGTAAAAAGGTTGTAATAGAGTAAAGTTGTAATAGTAAAAGGTTGTAATAGAGTAAAGTTGTAATATAGTAAAGTTGTAATAGAGTAAAGTTGTAATAGTAAAAAGTTGTAATAGAGTAAAGTTGTAATAGAGTAAAGTTGTAATATAGTAAAGTTGTAATAGTAAAAGGTTGTAATATAGTAAAGTTGTAATAGAGTAAAGTTGTAATAGAGTAAAGTTGTAATAGTAAAAAGTTGCAATAGAGTAAAGTTGTAATAGCAAAAAGTTGTAATAGAGTAAAGTTGTAATAGTAAAAGGTTGTAATAGAGTAAAGTTGTAATAGAGTAAAGTTGTAATAGAGTAAAGTTGTAGTAGTAAAAGGTTGTAATAGAGTAAAGTTGTAATAGAGTAAAGTTGTAATAGAGTAAAGTTGTAATAGTAAAAAGTTGTAATAGAGTAAAGTTGTAATAGCAAAAAGTTGTAATAGAGTAAAGTTGTAATAGTAAAAGTTTGTAATAGAGTAAAGTTGTAATAGAGTAAATTTGTAATAGAGTAAAGTTGTAATAGTAAAAGGTTGTAATAGAGTAAAGTTGTAATAGAGTAAAGTTGTAATAGAGTAAAGTTGTAATAGAGTAAAGTTGTTATAGTAAAAAGTTGTAATAGAGTAAAGTTGTAATAGCAAAAAGTTGTAATAGAGTAAAGTTGTAATAGTAAAAAGTTGTAATCGAGTAAAGTTGTAATAGTAAAAGGTTATAATAGAGTAAAGTTGTAATAGAGTAAAGTTGTAATAGAGTAAAGTTATAATAGAGTAAAGTTGTAATAGTAAAAGGTTATAATAGAGTAAAGTTGTAATAGAGTAAAGTTGTAATAGAGTAAAGTTGTAATAGAGTAAAGTTGTAATAGAGTAAAGTTATAATAGAGTAAAGTTGTAATAGTAAAAGGTTATAATAGAGTAAAGTTGTAATAGAGTAAAGTTGTAATAGAGTAAAGTTGTAATAGAGTAAAGTTGTAATAGAGTAAAGTTGTAATAGAGTAGTTGTAATAGAGTAAAGTTGTAATAGAGTAAAGTTGTAATAGAGTAAAGTTATAATAGAGTAAAGTTGTAATAGTAAAAGGTTATAATAGAGTAAAGTTGTAATAGAGTAAAGTTGTAATAGAGTAAAGTTGTAATAGAGTAAAGTTGTAATAGAAAGTTGTAAAGTTGTAATAGAGTAAAGTTGTAATAGAGTAAAGTTGTAATAGAGTAAAGTTGTAATAGTAAAAGGTTATAATAGAGTAAAGTTGTAATAGAGTAAAGTTGTAATAGAGTAAAGTTGTAATAGAGTAAAGTTGTAATAGAGTAAAGTTGTAATAGAGTAAAGTTGTAATAGAGTAAAGTTGTAATCGAGTAAAGTTGTAATAGTAAAAGGTTATAATAGAGTAAAGTTGTAATAGAGTAAAGTTGTAATAGAGTAAAGTTGTAATAGAGTAAAGTTGTAATAGAGTAAAGTTGTAATAGAAAAAAGTTGTAATAGTAAAAAGTTGTAATAGAGTAAAGTTGTAATAGTAAAAGTTTGTAATAGAGTAAAGTTGTAATAGAGTAAAGTTGTAATAGAGTAAAGTTGTAATAGAGTAAAGTTGTAATAGTAAAAGTTTGTAATAGAGTAAAGTTGTAATAGAGTAAAGTTGTAATAGAGTAAAGTTGTATTAGTAAAAAGTTGTAATAGAAGAAAGTTGTATTAGAATAAAGTTGTATTAGAATAAAGTTGTAATAGTAGATAGTTGTAATATTAGATAGTTGTAATAGAAGAAAGTTGTATTAGAATAAAGTTGTATTAGAATAAAGATGTATTAGAATAAAGTTGTAATAGAAGATAGTTGTAGTGTTAGATAGTTGTAATAGTAGATAGTCGTAATAGTAGATAGTTGTAATATTAGATAGTTGTAATAGTAGATAGTAGATAGTTGTAATAGTAGATAGTTGTAATAGAAGATAGTTGTAGTGTTAGTGTTAGATAGTTGTAATAGTAGAAAGTAGAAAGTTGAAAGTTGATAGAGTTAATAGAATAATGTTGTAATAGTAGAATCGACAAGGTGTCATTTCGAAATTGGGTAGTGTATCATCAGTTCCTCTTATCATGTCAGCTGTCATTAGCTGTCATGTCATTAGAGCTATTTATAACTTATCAGAAATGTCCAGATCAACTAGGCCATGTCAGCTGATGTTTTTCTGCTAGGTTTTTTAGCCATAGATTTTGTAGTAATGTTCGAGTCACTCAAATATCACATGAATAGACATGGCAAAATGTATAGAATTGCAAGAAAATGAGCTTTAAAACTGCAACATTTTCCCTGCATCCCATGACATAATGTGTAGAATTGCAGGAAATGAGCATTAAACCTGCAAAATGTTCTCTCCACCAACAAGACATGTGTGAACAGTTTGTGTCATGAACTGCTTGTGCCCATCGAAATAGACGTGGCGCTTGCACGCCCAGGGGGGGGGGGGATGTTCCCTGATGTTGGAAGGTGGGACTGAGTGAATAGGTTTGGGAACCCCTGGCCTAGAAAGTGTTCATCCATCGATGTATATAAAAAAATAAAAACTGATTTCAGGCTCTGTTTTCTCAGTCATATGACATGCGCACAGAGTCTGAGATACACACACACTGACCTTGTCATCCCGTTTCCCAGCGGTCCCTGCCTGAGCCTGTCTGAGTGTGTTGAGATGGTCATGTCTATCATTGCCTCTCACACAAATCACTGCTGTTTCACAACGCCCTCCTCTGCAGAAGCTCTCACTCAGTGTGTTAGAAAGAACAAGTCAAACATACTCAAACAGGCCTTTCAGAGCAGAGCACTGAAGCAGTGAGTTTTAGTTGGTGTCATCAACCCTGATTTGGGATAAGGTTGGAATGTTCATCATCAGTGAACATCTACAATAACAATAGAGTCACTGAAGTGTTCTTTTTAATGCAATAGATTTGAACAAGGCAGGATTTGTGGGAATATGAAACAGATTGTTCATGTTCATTCCTTGGTGTTCCTTGGTGTTTCTTGGTAGTGAGCTCATCTGAGCCCAGCTATAATTAGGTTTTGTTGTTTGTAGCCTGCAGGAAAATGAACTTCCAGTACAAATCCTACTGTACATTGTTTCCATACATAGCACATAGTTTAACATTACAGTTTTCTGTTAAAACCTCCTCAAGGTAAAAACCATGTTTAACAGCTCCTGTTCCATCTGTCCACCCCCCCCCCCCCACACCCCCTCTGTCTCCCTCAGTCTTTCTCCAAGCAGAAAGCAGATTCTGATCCAGTGAACTTCACCTGCCCCTCACACCCACCTGGAAGAGATGTCACACCGGATGTGTCCTTGCTGCCCGGGTTCCTTGGGACGTCCCTACCTCATTGAAGTTGACATTTAAAATGGTTGGTAAGGGTTAAGGTTAGGGTTAGATAAGGGTTATGGTTAGGGTAAGGGTTGGTTGAAGGTTAGGGTTTAGGGTAGGGAGGTCCCGAGGATCCCAGGTAGCACCCACCACACCAGATCACATGCCAACATCAACATCTGTCATTGGCTGTTGGTTTTGTTGGCGCCATCTCCTCTCTGTCATCGCTCTGAGATCATTCTTATGTTTACTTTCCTTACCGACACATTTCATTCCTAAAGCCTTTTTTAAATCTCTGAAACGAGGAGCCGCTATGTTTTTGGTAACACTTTATTTGAAGTGTGCCTACTACGTACAGAAGGACTTCATAAGACATACAGATAAGACACAGTACATTTCTGACATCAGGAGAATGTGCATGTTGTCACGCCTTTGTCATTGTATTTTGTGTTTTCGTTATATATTTTGTTCAGGCCAGGGTGTGACATGGGTTTATCGTATTGTCGTATTGGGGTCTTTGTAGGCATTGGGATTGTGGTTGATTAGGGGTGTGTCTAGTATAGGCTTGGCTGCCTGAGGCGGTTCTCAATCAGAGTCAGGTGATTCTTGTTGTCTCTGATGGGGAACCGTATTTAGGTAGCCTGGGTTTCACTGTGTATTTGGTGGGTGATTGTTCCTGTCTCTGTGTAGTTTCACCAGATAGGCTGTAATTAGGTTTTACGTTCCGTTTGTTGTTTTGTATTTGTATAGTTATTTCATGTATCGCTCTTCCTTCATTAAAGACATGAGTAACCACCACGCTGCATTTCGGTCCGACTCTCTTTTGACAAACGAAGAACGCCGTTACACATGTTTGTATAGAATTCGCATTGCAATTTAGATAAGGCCTTCTCAACCCTTTTCCTGTGCCGTTATTTCTGTCAGGTCAATCGGAGGATTATTTTACACCACATTGAGAGCAGAGCAGAGAGAGTGAAGGATTGCAGTAGTGTTCTGTGATGGCAGCCTTTTCCCTAGGGAGGTGTTGTCAATTCCCCGGCACCAATCGTAATTACGGTTTGTGATATCGTGTGACAGGGTTATCAAAGATTGCACTGCTCCAAAACCCTCTTCCTCGGGGAGAGGAGAGCAGCTCCTAACGAGGTGTCAATCACTGGGCCAACATGCCCAGGGGAGGAGGAGGAAGAGGAGGAACGTTATCTTCTGCTTATCTCTGGAAGTGTGTCATCCCTCCCATCTCTCTCTCTCTCTCTCTCTGAGAGGGGTTATTTTTCAGATTGCACATTACACTGCCTAGCAACATACAGCAATATGGGTCCACCCTCATGTATTTACTCTATATAGCATAATTGTTCTCATTGGTGCCGAACACGATGCCCAAAAGTCACTACTGAAGATGATGAACACCCTAACTTTCTCTGCTAGCATTTTATCAGATCTATGTAGGGGATGAATGTTTAATGTTCACAAATGAGCGCGCTTGAAACGTCTGCATGTGGAAAGTTATCTCAGTCACACTAAACCCAGTACATACAATCACAACTCCCGTTGAGTGAGCAAATCCAGCATCTTTCTGGATTTTAAATGTGGGTTGTTTCAAACTGTTGACATACTTCTGCAGACGACGGGTGGATAAAAACAGCAACTGTCCCCTCCCACATAGTTAGGCAGTCATAAAGATGAATTTGATCCCAGTTCCGTGACGACCCTGTCATTAAGGTTTCCTCACATACTCTCTGCAAATCAGCCCGACGCTCATTGATGGCTGTCTGTGGCTTCTTGCCTCTACGGGACAAACAGACTAACCCAGGCCATTCACAGTACACACACACAGACATTCTCAACCAAACCATTTTATGAGGGACAAAAAAAATATTCAGTTACTTTACACATGGATTGAAAAAACACACACACACACACACACACACACACACACACAACACACACACACACACACACACACACACACACACACACACACACACACACACACACACACACACACACACACACACACACACACACACACACACACACACACACACACACACACACACACACACACACACACACACACACACACACACACACACACACACACACACACACACACACACACACACACACACACACACACACACACACACACACACACACACACACACACACAGAGACACACAGACACACACACACACACAAACAAGAAGACACAGTAATGCTATCTATCACTCACTGCGATCCAGCCACATATGGTGGTTCAGTTTCACAGGGTGATTCACTCCGTCAGACAGTGATTTAATCTCTAATAGGGATTCAATGGAACATCACTCAGTTTAGGAGCAACAGTGAGTTTCCCTGGGGGAGGGAGAGAGATGTGGGGAGAGAAAAAAAATACAGATCCAATTGAATTATTCCTCAACATCCTCACAGTGTTCGAGGCAGAGCTGAATGGAACTATGCAAGCATGACATTTCTTAATGGGAACTGTCTGTTTTCAACCTCTTGTTGTTTTGTAAAGAAGTGCAGATAGGAGCTGTGAGAGAGAAGAGAAAGGGAGCAGATTCATGCATTACAGAGCACAGCAGAAAGGAGTGAGCGTGCCATGGTGATGCCCAGTAAAGACCACTTTGGCTTTGACCAAAGTCCTGCTGTTTCACCTGCTGTTTTATGGTGGAAGACATTTCGCTTAACAAGTCAAAAATATCTAAATTAATAATTGTCATAATCCCTTTATAATGCCTATATAGCTGCTTCAGTAGTCAGGTAAAGTACATGTAGGTGGAAGGACCTTTTATGAAGTGTGACTTTGGTCATACATTAATGTGAAGCATCTTTGTAGTGCTTATAAAGACTTTATGGATGCGTTCATGTTGATTTGAGCATTTGACACACACACACACACACACACACACACACACACACACACACACACACACACACACACACACACACACACACACACACACACACACACACACACACACACACACACACACACACACACACACACACACACACACACACACACACACACACACACACACACACACACACACACACACACACACACACACACACACACACACACACACACAGAACGTAATTACCACAGAGTGTGTATCGGCCTGTGGTAATGAGAACACACAGACAGGCTACAGAGCCCTCCTAATGGGAAACACAGGGACAATGTATAAATACACCGCTCTCTTTCTGTGTGTGTGTGTGTGTGCCAAGGGGGAGGAGCAGGGGGCTCTGCCAACACACCCAAGGCTATAGTGAGGCTAATGAAAACCATGCTGGTGGATGTGGTGTGTGCGGGCAGGTAGAGGGGGTGACTTGTCTGTGACTGACTGTATTGTCAATCTGATCCCAGGTCAGTGTATTTGTGCCCGTGTGTGTGCGCGTGTGTGCATCATGCATATGTTCAGGGGTGGTAAGGCAGGCCTGTATTGGATTTGTATTGGCAGGGGTGATAGTGTGTGTTTAGTGTGGTTTACCATCCCTCGCATGTCTGTCAGCTGCAGACTAGACCTGTCAAATTCTGTGATTTAACACCAGCAAGTGTGCCAGCCTCAATGGAGGACCGAGCCAGACCCCCTTCAAAAGACTTTATCTTTCTAATATCAGTTTTGGCCAGGCTGAGGTGGAAGGCTTGGATGGCTTGGATGTAGGGGAGATGGATAATGTGCTCCTGAAGCGTGTTAACATTCTGGGGAGGTCTCGCTGGAGCCTTTGCCTGAGTCTTGTTGGCAACTCAAGCCTAGTTTCTGCAGTTTGACTGTCCAAATTTAAATTGAGCAGTTTTGACAAATAAGGCCAAGTAATCATGTTAAAATTAGTAGTTATCCCTTGATTTTTTTGTAATCATGTAATGGGGTAAGTAAGGGAATTAAATGATTGTAATAGTACATGGTAATCTTTGTGTTGACTATTTGCATCGATGAAAAACTGGTTAGCCTTAGAATGTTTCAGAATCTTTCTCTGATGGTCAGAGGGAAAGAGACAGGGGGTAGACAGAGAGAGACAGAGGGTAGACAGAGAGAGACAGAGGGTAGACAGAGAGAGACAGGGGGTAGACAGAGAGAGACAGGGGGTAGACAGAGAGAGACAGGGGATAGACAGAGAGAGACAGGGGGTAGACAGAGAGAGACAGGGGGTAGACAGAGAGAGACAGGGGGTAGACAGAGAGAGACAGAGGGTAGACAGAGAGAGACAGAGGGTAGACAGAGAGAGACAGGGGGTAGACAGAGAGAGACAGGGGGTAGACAGAGAGAGACAGGGGGTAGACAGAGAGAGACAGGGGGTAGACAGAGAGAGACAGAGGGTAGACAGAGAGAGACAGGGGGTAGACAGAGAGAGACAGGGGGTAGACAGAGAGAGACAGGGGGTAGACAGAGAGAGACAGGGGAAGACAGAGAGAGACAGGGGGTAGACAGAGAGAGACAGGGGTAGACAGAGAGAGACAGAGGGTAGACAGAGAGAGACAGAGGGAAAGAGACAGGGGGTAGACAGAGAGAGACAGAGGGTAGACAGAGAGAGACAGAGGGTAGACAGAGAGAGACAGGGGGTAGACAGAGAGAGACAGGGGGTAGACAGAGAGAGACAGGGGGTAGACAGAGAGAGACAGAGGGAAACAGAGAGAGAGGGGGTAGACAGAGAGAGACAGAGGGAACAGAGACAGGGGTAGACAGAGAGAGACAGAGGGAAAGAGACAGGGGGTAGACAGAGAGAGACAGAGGGAAAGACAGAGAGAGACAGAGGGAGACAGAGGGAAAGAGACAGGGGGTAGACAGAGATAGACAGAGGGTAGACAGAGAGAGACAGGGGGTAGACAGAGGGAGAGACAGGGGGTAGACAGAGAGAGACAGAGGGAAAGAGACAGGGGGTAGACAGAGAGAGACAGAGGGAAAGAGACAGGGGGTAGACAGAGAGAGACAGAGGGAAAGAGACAGGGGGTAGACAGAGAGAGACAGAGGGAAAGAGAGTAGAGAGAGCTAGAAAGAGGGCAAGACTGATTATTAGAGAGATTGATTATGAAGGAAAGAGAGAAAGCTCGAGAGAGAGAGAGAGAGAGAGAGAGAGAGAGAGAGAGAGAGAGAGAGAGACAGAGGAGTAGAGAGGGTTAGATTGAAGGAAAGAGAGAATGAGCGAGCTACAGAGAAAGAGATTGAGAGAAGGGAACAGTGTTAGAGGGAATGAGAGGGAGACAGACTTCCAGGCCGGCACCAGTCTATATTAGTGGTGTCTCCCAGTAATGTAACCGCTGCTCTGAGGAGGGCTATAGAATTTCCTGTTCCTCTCCGAATCTCAGCCAGAAATTAGGCCATCATTACCTCTGTTGGAGAGAAACCCAGCAGCCTATCTAGCAGTGGAAAAAATACAAGAGGAAACCGACCAGCCAGCTTGCCTGGCCCAACACAAGACCAACAAATGCATCCAGAAAAGAGAAGAAAATTCTGAAATGAAAAGACCTTTCCTCGTAGTGTGTTGTCATAAAATATACACTGCTTCTAGAGGGTCTAGGATGTAATGTAAACTGTAAAGCTCATCATTGGTCTGCAATGTAGTCTATTTTACCGCTTTCATTTTATAGCAGGGGTGTCAAACATATCGCCCACGGGCCTGGAGGTGGTCCAATCTGGCCCGCGTGTGGTTTGAGTAAAATAATGATTATAAAAATATACATATATGCACTGAGTATACCAAACATTAAGAACACTTTCCTAACATTGAGTTTCACTGGGAAGCTGGCCCATGTTGACGACAATGCTTCCCACTGTTGTGTCAAGTTGGCTGGATATCCTTTGAATGGTGGACCATTCTTGATACACACAGGAAACTATTGAGTGTGAAAAACCCAGCAGCGTTGTAGTTCTTGGAGCAAACCAGTGCACCTGGCACCTACTACCATACCCATTTCAAAGGCACTTACATTTTTTGTCACCCTCTGAGTGGCACACATACACAGTCCATGTCTCAATTGTCTGAAGGCTTAAAAATCTTTCTTTAACCTGTCTCCTTCCCTTCATCTACACTGACTGAAGTGGATTTAACAAGTGACATCAATAAGGGATCATAGTTTTCAACTGGATTCACCTGGTCAGTCTGTCATGGAAAGAGCAGGTGTTCTTCGTGTTTTGTACACTCAGTGATATACACTATATATACAAAAGCATGTGGACACCCC
This sequence comes from Oncorhynchus gorbuscha, assembly GCF_021184085.1. NCBI lineage: Eukaryota > Metazoa > Chordata > Actinopteri > Salmoniformes > Salmonidae > Oncorhynchus > Oncorhynchus gorbuscha. The sequence goes on from NC_060191.1 coordinate 13,435,321, forward strand.
TTCAAATAGAGAGGATTCGGCTATATCAGACAAACCCGTTGCTGACAGGTGTATAATCTCCATAGTCAAACATTGTCATTAGAATCACCTTACTGAAGAGCTCAGTGACTTTCAATGTGGCACCTTCATAGGATGCCACCTTTCCAACAAGTCAGTTCATCAAATGTCTGTCCTGCTAGAGCTGCCCCGGTCCACTAAGTGCTGTTATTGTGAAGTGAAAATGTATAGGAGTAACAACGACTCAGCCATGAAGTGGTAGGTCACACAAGCGCACAGAACGGGAACGCAGAGTGCTGAAGCGGGTAACACATAAAAATCATCCGTCCTCAGTTGCAACACTCGCTACCGAGTTCCAAACTGCCACTGGAAGCAACATCAGCACAATAACTGTTTGTTGGGAGCTTCATGAAATTGTTTTCCATGGCCGAGAAGCTGCACGCAAGCCTAAGAACACCATGCGCAAAGCCAAGTGTCGGCTGGAGTTTGTGTAAAGCTTGTCGCCATTGGACTCTGGATCAGTGTGTTACAAATTCACGGAAGCCTTCTACAATCTACTGCCCAGAGACTACATGTAGCCTCGCATCGGGACCTATACAAACCTGCTAAAATTAGCAAGATTAGCACTATGATTGAAGCAGGTCAATCTCATCCACCCTTTTCCAGTTATCTCCATATTTATGAAAACCCTCCAAATTTGTCATCTCCAGAATGATTTTTTCGATGGCTGGTGTGATGAACATGTAGAATGTTGAGGCGATGTCCTGGGCATGGGCAACTGCATGTCTTGTGGTCCCTGGGGTCAACATTATGACATGTTTTGCTGCCATCCTGCCCTGGTTGTCATATGGTGACAAGGACCATGTTATTTTTCTGTTATTTGACAAAAATGTCTCTCTTTCAGCTTGGGGGATTTCTTCTTCATCTGAAGATGATGCATCGTGCTCTGGGTTGTATTCTTCCTCATCTTCTTCTTCAGATACCTCCTCCTCTTCTGAATCATTGTTCTCTTGTTCCTCCTGGACATCTGAAAAAATCAGATCTACGACCTGTTGGGCACTGAAACGTGCAGTCATGGCTTCAGCAAAGAGAGAACTGGGGGGACTGTCATCTGTAGTACCTTTATAGCCTTTGTCTGCATTCCCCATTAGTAAACAATGCTTTCAAGAAATGTTTATTTTGTCTAAAATTTATTTAAATTTGTCTGAAATTGTGTTTATTTTGTCTGTGAACTTGAGTCATGTCTGGGGTCGTGGAGGGGAGATGCTGTACATGCACAATAAAGTTTGAGTTTTGTCAGATTTCAATCAGTAGCACACATCATCTCAATTTCTCAATGTGTGTGTGTGTGTGTGTGTGTGTGTGTGTGTGTGTGTGTGTGTGTGTGCGTGCGTGCGTGCGTGCGTGCGTGCGTGCGTGCGTGCGTGCGTGCGTGCGTGCGTGCGTGCGTGCGTGCGTGCGTGTGTGTGTGTGTGTGTGTGTGTGTGTCTTTGTGGTTTTTGTGGTATGTAAATTTTATAACTGCTGGGTCAAAAATGACCCTAAGACAGTTTTTGTACCCTGGTGGTGTACAGCTTTCATGGAAATATGAACAAAGGCGATGTTTCACTTTTTCTAATGTTGGAGTCACTCTAGGAAAGTGATCAAATTTCAAGTTGAAAAAAATATAATTTAGGGGTTTTCTCTGCTGTTAAACATAGTGGCGTTGTTAAGCATGTGTAGCGGAGGCGAAGTCTGGTGCAGGAGAGCAGTGTCACGCCTCACACAGGAAGCGGCGCAGGTCCTAATCCAGGCACTTGTCATCTCCCGTCTGGATTACTGCAACTCGCTGTTTGCTGGGCTCCCTGCCTGGGCCATTAAACCCCTTCAACTCATCCAGAACGCCGCAGCCCGTCTGGTGTTCAACCTTCCCAAGTTCTCTCACGTCACCCCGCTCCTCCGTTCTCTCCACTGGCTTCCAGTTGAAGCTCGCATCCGCTACAAGACCATGGTGCTTGCCTACGGAGCTGTGAGGGGAACGGCACCTCAGTACCTCCAGGCTCTGATCAGGCCCTACACCCAAACAAGGGCACTGCGTTCATCCACCTCTGGCCTGCTCGCCTCCCTACCACTGAGGAAGTACAGCTCCCGCTCAGCCCAGTCAAAACTGTTCGCTGCTCTGGCCCCCCAATGGTGGAACAAACTCCCTCACAACGCCAGGACAGCGGAGTCAATCACCACCTTCCGGAGACACCTGAAACCCCACCTCTTTAAGGAATACCTAGGATAGGATAAATATTCCCTCCCCCCCCCTTTAAGATTTAGATGCACTATTGTAAAGTGACTGTTCCACTGGATGTCATAAGGTGAATGCACCAATTTGTAAGTCGCTCTGGATAAGAGCGTCTGCTAAATGACTTAAATGTAATGTAAATGTCACGCCCTGACCTTAGAGAGCCGTTTTATTTCTCTATTTGGTGAGGTCAGGGTGTGATGTGGGGTGGGCGTTCTATGTTTTGTATTTCTTTGGTTTTGGCCGAGTGTGGTACCCAATCTCTGATTGGGAATCATACTTAGGTAGCCTGTTTACCCACCTATGTTGTGGGATCTTGTTTTTTTGTTAGCTCTGTGAAGTCGGCAGAATGTGACGTTCGTTATTCCTTTTGTTGTTTTTGTTTGGTGTTCTGAGTATTAAAGATCATGAACACTTACCACGCTGCACCTTGGTCTTCTTCTTCAGACGATCGTCACAGAAGATCCCACCACAAAAAGACCAAGCAGCGTTGGGGACCCTGGCCACAGGCTGGAGAATTATCGCCGTTCTAAGGAGGAGCTAGAAGCAGCAAAGGTGGAACGGCAAAGATACGAGGAGTTGGCACGATGAAGCATGCACGAGAGGCAGCCCCCCAAAATGTTGGGGTGGGGGATACATGGGGAGATTGGCGGAGTCAGGTTATAGACCTGAGCCAACTCCCCGTGCTTACTGTGGGGAGAGAGTGACTAGTCAGGCACCATGTTATGCGGCTCTGCGCCGTATGTCACCGGTGCGCATGCACAGCCAGGTGCGCTAAGTGCCAGCTCCTCGCATTTGCGAAGCTAGAGTGGGCATTCAGCAAGGATGGATGGTGCCGGCTCAGTGCATCTGGCCTCCAGTGTGTCTCTTCGGTCCAGGATATCCTGCGCCGGCTCTGCAAACTGTGTCTCCGGTGTGTCTCTACAGCCCAGTACGTCCTGTGGCAGCGGCGCCACAGTTGCCGGGCTAGGGTGAGCATCCAGCCAGGAAGGGTGGTGCCAGCTCTATGATCCAGACCTCCAGTGCGCCTCCTCGGACCAGTATATCCTGCGCCGGCTCTACGCAGAGTGTCTCCTGTGCGCTTTCACAGCCCAGTGCATCCTGTGCCAAAGCCCCGCAGTTGCCGGGCTAGGGTGAGCATCCAGCCAGGAGGGGTTGCGCCAGCTCTGCGCTCCAGACCTCCAGTACGGCTCCACGGCACAGTATATCCTGCGCCAGCTCCACGAACCCAGTCTCCAGTGATGATCCAAGACACGAAGCCTCCAGTAATAATCCATGGCCCGAAGCCTCCAGTGATGATACATGGCCCGAAGCTTCCAGTGATGATCCATGGCACGAAGACTCCAGTGATGATCCATGGCACGAAGCCTCCATTGATGATCCATGGCACGATGCCTCCAGTGATGATCCATGGCCCGGATCCTGCAGTAAGGATCCATGGCACGGAGCCTCCAGCGACAGTCTCCAGTCTAGAGCCGCCAGCGACGGTCCCCAGTCCAGAGCCTCCAGCGACGGTCTCTAGTCCGGAGCCTCCAGCGACGGTTTCCAGGCCGGAGCCTCCAGCGACGGTCCCCAGTCCGGGGCCTACGACGAGGATCCCCAGTCCGTGGCCTGCGATGAGGGTCCCCAGTCCGGGGCCTGCGGCGAGGGTTCCCAGTCCGGGGCCTGCGGCGAGGGTCCCCGCACCAGAGGCGCCACCAAGGCGGGGGGAGCCAGAGGTGGAGCGGGGGCTATGCCCCGAACCGGAGCCGCCGCCAAGGGTAGATGCCCACCCGACCCTCCCCTATAGCTTCAGATTTCCGGCCGGGAATCCGCAGCTTTGGGGGGGGGGGGGTGGTACTGTCACACCCTGACCTTAGAGAGACGTTTTATTTCTCTGATTGGTGAGGTCAGGGTGTGATGTGGGGTGGGCATTCTATGTTTTGTATTTCTTTGGTTTTGGCCGAGTGTGGTTCCCAATCAGAGGCAACTGTCTATCGTTGTCTCTGATTGGGAATCATACGTAGGTAGCCTGTTTTCCCACCTATGTTGTGAGATCTTGCTTTTTGGTTAGCTCTGTAAAGCCGGCAGAACGTGACGTTCGTTTTTACTTTTGTTGTTTTTGTTTGGTGTTCTGAGTATTAAAGATCATGAACACTTACCACGCTGCACCTTGGTCTACTTCTTCAGACGATCGTCACAAGCAGAGTGTAGCAAACAGGCGCACTTTAATTCCATTCCAAATGACAGCACAATAAAAACATACAAGTGCAAAAACCACGGAAATAACAAAAGTAATGCGCCTGACAAACCACATAACAATAAACAATTATACACAAAGACATGATGGGAAACAGTGGGCTAAATACATGTAGATTGATTGGGAAATGAAAACCAGGTGTGTAGGGAACAAGACAAAACAAATGGACATATGAAAAATGGAGCGGCGATGGCTAGAAAGCCGGTGACGTCGATCGCCGAACGCCGCCCAAACAAGGAGAGGAGCCGACTTCGGTGGAAGTTGTGACAGGCGTGTAATTTTGTACCCTTATGACAACACAAGGGTTAAGCAGTGAAACATGTATGGCACCACCAAGACCGTGCCTACATCAGGCCATCCCTCCAAACTGGATGACCGAGCAAGTAGGTGACTGATCAGAGAGGCTACCAAGAGTCTAATGGCAACTTTCATAGAGCTACATGCTTTGTGTACACGTGACAACAATATCCAAAGCACTCCACAAATCTGAAATGTATGGTAGGGAGGCAAAAAGGAAGCCATTACTCAATAAAGCCCACCTTGAATCTCGTTTGAAGCATGCAAAGAAAATCCTCCAGAGATTCTGTAGCCATGTGGCAAAACATTTTGTGGTCTGACAAAACTCAAATGGAAACTAAAAAGGACCCCTGGGTCCTCCAGGAGTGTGAGTGTGTGTGTTTTCATCCAGGCCAGGTAGGATGGTAGGCCATAGGCCTTTGGGGCAGCCTTCAGAATGACAGGAAGCTCATTCATTCATCCAGCAAGGGGAAACCTGAGTCTCAGGTCACACACATACATACATACACACACACACACAGTGGCAGATCTAGGTCAGACCAAAGCTCTGCAGTCACTCCACTCAGGAAGCCAATAATTACCCCTATATCTTGATTAGTTTAGATTTATAAAGAAGAGAGAGGAAATCTGGATTATTCTCTGCCAGGTCTACATTCGCTTGTAAAATGACCCTGGCCCTGCACTTGGCCTGCTCATGTGATGTGATGTGCCCTGAGATTTAAAGATCTTTCCAGGAAAGACTCTATGTGCTGCTGGCAGCTGTAGCCCAGGCCTACTGTAGTGTATGCCCTTTGCAGAAACATAATTTATGAGTAAGTTACTTGTATGCCATGTAAATAATGCTTCTAAAATGCCTCTTGATTACTTTGGAATGACACTTGGCAGGTAAAAGGTTACCCAAATAATCAGAAGTGCTGAGTTTGCACATGCATGATTTACACCAGGTACTTTTGGACTGTGAGTCTGGCCCAGAGGTTTACTCCTGTCCCCTCCTGAGAATGTTTTTCTCTCTCGCCAACTGTTTTAATGTTCAACAAATAGCAAAATGTCGAGTCTCTATGGTGAATAACGAGGTGGTGGATTAAGGAACGGCCATTAAAGACATAAGCACATCATGCCGCAGTAATGGTCCCTGTCCCCACACACGACCATGGTTGGGAACTCTGGAGCTCTCGTGCTGGTTTTATTGGTGATGAGAGAGAGCTGTAATTAGCCACCAGTGGTTTCTCCACATACACACACACATTTTCACAGGGCCCCTGAGGGAGGGAGCTGGTTGGTTGACTGTTTTGGGAGCAGAGGAATGTGTAGTAGTGACCGATGGCAGGATGCCATTCTCTCTCTCTCTCTCTCTCTCTCTCTCTCTCTCTCTCTCTCTCTCTCTCTCTCTCTCTCTCTCTCTCTCTCTCTCTCTCTCTCTCTCTCTCTCTCTCTCTCTCTTCCCCTCTCTCTCAAACAATGATCTTTTCTGTTTAAAGCCCAGCTGTCTCTGGTTCTGAACACTGAGGGGGGCTGTGTATGTGTGAAGCAACGATCACAATCATAAGGAGGAGGAAACTACACACTCACCACCAGCCAGACAAAGCAGCTGTCCAAACCCTCTCATGTACTTCCTAAGGTTCTGTGTGCTTCCAATGATGACCGGTCACAGCTGAGGGCTGGAGGGACAGTTCCCTAATGTGGAGCTAGGGCTATCAACAACATGAAGAGGAGGGAACGTATTGTATATGGGGAAGAAAAAAAACTGTCAGTATCTGGTGTAACCACCATTTGCCTTTGAATAGGATTGATTAGACTGTTGATTTTGGCCTGTGGAATGTTGTCCCACTCCTCTTCAACGGCTGTGTGAAGTTGCTGCATATTGGCGGGAACTGGAACAGACAGTCCTACACATCGATCAAGAGCATCCCAAACATGCTCAATTGGTGACATGTCTGGTGAGTATGCAGGCCATGGAAGAACTGGAACATTTTCAGCTTCCAGGAATTGTGCACAGATCCTTGTGACATGGGGTATTATCATGCAACATGAGGTGATGGCGGTGGATTAATGGCACGACAATGGGCCTAAGGATCTCGTCACAGTATCTCTGTGCATTCAAATTGCCTTTGATAAAATGTAATTGTGTTTGTGGTGCCCATACCATAACCCCACCGGCACCATGGGGCAATCTGTTCACAACGTTGACATCAGCAAACCACTTGTCCACACGACGCCATACACGTGGTCTGCGGTTGTGAGGCTGGCTGAACGTACTGTCAAATTCTCTAAAATGACGTGAACATTCAATTCTCTGGCAACAGCTCTGGTGGACATTCCTGCAGTCAGCATGCCAATTGCATGCTCTCTCAAAGCTTGAGACATCTGTGGCATTGTGTTGTGTGACAAAACAACACATTTTAGAGTGGCCTTTTACTGTCCCCAGCACAAGGTGCACCTGTGTAATGAGCATGCTTTCTAATCAGCTTCTTGATATCCCACAGCTGTCAGATGGATGGATTATCTTGGCAGAGCAGAAATTTCAGGGATGTAAGAAAATGTATGCACAAAATGTGAAATGAATAAGCTTGAATTTTATTTTATTTCAGCTAATGAAACATGGGACCAGAACATTACATGTGACATTTATATTTTTGTTTAGTGTATATACAGAACCTCACACGCGACCCATAATAAGACTGCAATTAGCCTATTAAGATATTTATCTGACTCCATAAAGATGATTTAGCAATATGCAAGAGACTAGCTGAGTTACAATAATATGCAATCAAGAAATGTCTGAGAATGAAATTCTAAATACAGGTGTATTTAATTACTTTGTAAAATTAATGGATTAAAATACAAGGCCAAAGCTTAAATTACAAAGCATTAACAAGCAGTACAAATCATTATTCTAGGTATGATAAGAGAGGGAGAGACAGACAGAGATGAGTCATAGCCTGAAAGACCATGCCCCAAGTGTGGAGAGAGGGGGAGTGTATCTTACCAGCACAGGTCAGGAACAAAGTAGAGAAAGAAACAATGAATCTGAGACCCATTTATAACATCTGAGTTTGGATTCATAATCTGAGCACACACACACACACACGCACGCACGCACGCACGCACGCACGCACGCACGCACGCACGCACGCACACACACACACACACACACACACACACACACACACACACACACACACACACGTACAGTACTTAATAAAAGACACACTGTATTCTAGCCACCAGACAACTTCACATTGGGTTTCCTGTGGTACATTTGTTATATGAGAATCATGCGCTCAGATACAGTATCACACTAAGTCCCATTCCATTTGAACTATGTCTCGAACTGCACTGAGATGTCAGCTAATACTGGCTTAGTGCAATGGCATGTATTGGTTAGGTAACTGTAAATGCATTGTTTGTCATGCAGTGTGCATCATACCCTAAGACATTTAAGTCATCTAGATAAGAAAGCATCTGTGAGAGAATGAATGAAATTGACTCTGAATGTCATGACATAAATGACTAAGCGTTGATGCAATTATGTAGCCTTATCTTCTTGAGCCATAACACAACAGTATCCATCCACTTCCACCACTGTCATTAATAACTTTAGGGATGTTTGTCCTCCGTTACAGAAAGGAATGTATTGCAGCAGACTTCCCACAAGTTGGTGGTAAATATGCATATTAAATAGTGTGCCACAAAATGTTGCCAGAAGTCTGCAAATGTGAATCTGCGGCAAACCTTTGACAACAATCATATTTATTGCTACTAGTGGCAAACAGTTTGCCAGAAGCCGTTACTGATGAACACACGAGTTCCAAGACCAGTAACAATAGAGAACCAATCTGGGGGATTCGACAAATATGTTGGAAAATGGAAACCAAGCCATCTAGCTAGCTACCTACCAAAGTAGTCCAGTGAGTGTCTAACTTATTAAATCAACTTCATAATAAACTTTAATTGGTGCCAAGATAGCAATGTCCTTTTTTTATTGCATAGTGAAACACATTTTCTTGGTACCAATATCAATCTGTCATTGCCACAGACTGGCTAGCACTTAGCTAGCTAGCTAAAAATAGCTATCATATTTTAGCACAAATAATGTGATGACTAGCTAGTTAGCTAACTAATGATTTCCCTAAACACTTATATTTGTAGGTGAATTCTTTGCTGTCAATATATATGTAATATGCTAGTGTCACCGTTCAGTAGCATGTTAGCTAGCACAACAGCTAAGGTAGCGATTAATATGAGCCGACAACATCAAATGAAAACTTCAGGGATACCCATGGTGTTGGAAGAGGCTGTATTGGGAGGAGGAGGCATAAACACCCTGGAAAGATGTTTGTGGTGCACTCATTCATAACATGTTCTTTGAGTGATACATTTTTTTATTGTATTCAAGCTTGATAATGTAAATGCATGTATTATTGTTATAAATGTAGCCTATATATTCATTCTTTGAAACAATTAGATTTTTCATTGCTTTAAACTAGTAGCTAGCTCATCCTGATCACATGTTCTTCCTTTTCTCTTTCTAGAAACAATCAGTTACAAGGTAAAAAGACAGATTGAGGACAGAGAAATATGTGTGCCCCCGGGTCGAGGCTTCTTGCATGCATGGTTTCGAGATGTAAGTTAACAATAATTCATTTTGGAAAAATGATTTGAATTGCCATATTAGGCATAACTACTTTTTCTGTTGCTTTTCTTCCTTCAAGCCAAGTACACCTGAGTCAAGAAGAAGAGACAAACAGCTGTCTCTTAATGTACCACAGTGAGCTAAATCAGGGTCACACAGAGTGTTTCTTGGTAGTCTTAAACAATTCTTCTTTGAAACAAAAGCATACACCGCACACACATGGTTATGGGCTTAAAAAAAACATATTCAATTTTGAGTTTGCATACACTACTGGTCAAAAGTTGTAGAACACCTTCTCATTCAAGGGTTTTTCTTTATTTTAAATATTTTCTGCATTGTAGAATAATAGAGAAGACATCAAAACTATGAAATAACACATTCTCTTTGCTTATTTGAGCTGTTCTTGCCATAATATGGACTTGGTCTTTTACCAAATATGGCTCTCTTCTGTATACCCTCCTACCTTGTCACAAAACAACTGATTGGTTCAGATGCATTAAGAAGGAAAGAAATTCCACAAATTAACTTTTAAGAAAACAAACCTGTTAATTTAAATGCATTCCAGGTGACTACCTCATGAAGCTGGTTGAATGAATGCCAATATTGTGCAACGCTGTCATCAAGGCAAAGGGTGGCTATTTAAAGAATCTCAAATATAAAATATATTTAGATTTGTTTAACACTTTTTTTGTTACTACATGATTCCATATGTGTTATTTCATAGTTTTGACGTCTCCACTACTTTTCTACCATGTAGAAAATAGTAAAAATAAAGAAAAACCCTTGAATGAGTAGGTGTTCTAAAACATTTGACTGGTAGTGTATATTATTATATATTTTTGCAATATTACACTTTATATACAGTACAGTGTAGGGTGCCGTCTTTCGGATGGGACGTCCTGACTGTCTGAGGTTATTAATGATCCCATGGCACTTATCTTAAGAGTAGGGGTGTTAACCCCGGTGCCCTGGCTAAAATTCCCAAGCTGTCCTTCATACCATCATGGTCACCTAATCATCCCCAGCTTACAATTTGCTCATTCACCCCCCCCCCCCCACCTCTCCCCTTCTCCCCTGTAACTATTCCCCAGGTCGTTGCTGAACATGTTCTCAGTCAACTTACACAGTATGTCACGCCCTGATCTTAGAGAGCCATTTTATTTCTCTATTTGGTTAGGTCAGGGTGTGATATGGGGTGGGCATTCTATTTTTTGTTTTCTAGGTTTCTTTACTTCTATGTTTTGGCCAGGTATGGTTCTCAATCAGGGACAGCTGTCTATTGTTGTCTCTGATTGGGAATCATACTTAGGTAGCATTCCCCCCCCCCTTTCAGTGTGGGTAGTTAACTTCGTTTGTGGCATTTAGCCCTGTAAGCTTCACGGTTGTGTATTTTGTTTGTTGTTTTATTGGCGACATTTTAAAATAAAATGTACGCTCACCACGCTGCACTTGGGTCTACTTCCAATGACACGCGTGACACAGTAACCAAAACTCAGTATGAATTTGTGTATTCATGCTGAGTTTGAGGCAAATTTGCAGCAAATTTAGAAATTTCGCCGCAAGTTTCCCAGAATTGTTTGCCAGAAGATCACAAATTCACTGCAAATGTGCCGTAACAGTTTGCAACATCAGTCATTTTTATGTGATAATATGAGCTTGCCCTACATTTACTGCAAAGGTTTGCCCGAACTGTTTGCCAGAAGCCTGTTTTTTCGGTAAGGGCTGGTGGCATGTCTTTAGCACCACTCTAGAGTACGTGCCAAACTCCTTCCATGGAGGGCAGAGTGTCTGCGGGTTTTTGATCCTCTCTTGTACTCGATTGATGAATTAAGGTCACTGTTTTAGTAAGGAACAACTCCCCACACCTGGTTGTCTATGGCTTAATTGAAAGGAAAAACCAGAAGACATTAGGCCCTCCATGGAATGAGTTTGACACCCCTGCTATAGATTATGAACTAGAAATAGTAACACTCTCTAGAGTCAGTAACACTCTCTAGAGAGTAACACTCTCTAGAAATAGTAACACTCTCTAGAAATAGTAACACTCTCTAGAGTCAGTAACACTCTCTAGAAATAGTAACACTCTCTAGAAATAGTAACACTCTCTAGAGTCAGTAACACTCTCTAGAAATAGTAACACTCTCTAGAAATAGTAACACTCTCTAGAGTCAGTAACACTCTCTAGAAATAGTAACACTCTCTAGAAATAGTAACACTCTCTAGAGTCAGTAACACTCTCTAGAGTCAGTAACACTCTCTAGAAATAGTAACACTCTCTAGAAATAGTAACACTCTCTAGAGTCAGTAACACTCTCTAGAAATAGAAACACTCTCTAGAACTAGTAACACTCTCTAGAGTCAGTAACACTCTCTAGAGTCAGTAACACTCTCTTGTCAGTAACACTCTCTATAGTCAGTAACACTCTCTAGAACTAACACTCTCTAGAGCCAGTAACACTCTCTAGAGCCAGTAACGCTCTCTAGAGTCAGTAACACTCTCTAGACCTAGTAACACTCTCTTGTCAGTAACACTCTCTAGAGTCAGTAACACTCTCTAGACCCAGTAACACTCTCTAGAGCCAGTAACACTCTTTAGATTAAGTAACCCTCTCTAGAGACAGTAACGCTCTCTAGAGTCAGTAACACTCTCTACAGTCAGTAAAACACTCTCTAGAGTCAGTAACACACTCTAGACCTAGTAACACTCTCTTGTCAGTAACACTCTCTAGAGCAAGAAACACTCTCTTGAGCAAGAAACACTCTCTAGAGACAGTAACACTCTCTAAGGCCAGTAAAACTCTCTAGTCAGTAACACTCTCAAGAGTCAGTAGCAATTACTAGAGTCACTAACACTCTCTAAGGCCAGTAACACTCTCTAAAGTCAGTAACACACTCCTGCAACATATTTCCTTCATGCATTAACTTACACCAAATCCTCATTCTTCTTCAAGAAATACATTTTGTTTCATTGGCATACCAAAAGCTGTCCCAAAAATACATCCTTGCATCAAAATAGGCCCTTCAGCTGTACAGTACATGCTTATAACGCCAATAGGTTTCAGTGCTGCATCACAGCTCAGTAGAAATAATTAGGTGGTTGGACACATACGCTCCCTGTTCTCTGTTTACAGCAACCACATGTTAAGGCTGGGAGTTTTAATGATTCGAAATGCTTCAGTCAGAATCCACCATCACCACCACCAGTTAAAAGTATTTTCCCATGCTACCGTCCTCCATTTGACGTTTTATACCAAGCCAAGGACCTTTGGCCACTGCAGTTGCCTTCTGTGTGGGATATTAAAGTCGTTCTGGTAGGCCTTGGATTTCCTACTTTCCTGGAGTCAATTATTTGTTCCAAACACACGCACTCACATACGCTCTCAGTTCATAGTGCAGAAGGGAATTAAGAACTCCCCGGGAAGAAAAAGGCGGGTATGTATGCTTCATGATTTATTACTCATGGTGTGATTGTGATAACATACAGAAACTCAAGTCCTTTTGTTCACCCAACCTAGAATACCTCACAATCAAATGCCGATCGTATTACCTCCCAAAAGTATTCTCTTCAGTTATAGTCACAGCCGTGTAAATTCCCCCTCAAGCCGATACCACGACGGCCCTCAAGGAACTACACTGGACTTTATGCAAACTGGAAACCACATATCCTGAGTTCACATTTTTTGTAGCTGGAGATGTTAACAAAGCAAACTGAAGTTCTATTAGCACATTGACTGTAGTACACTCATCACTGCTACTCACCTTTTCGAGATGCCTACAAGGCCCTCCCCTGCCCTCCCTTTGGCATATCAGATCACTACTTCATTTTCCTCCTCCCTTCCTATAGGCAGAAACTCAAACAGTAAGTACCCGTGCTAAGGTCTATTCAACGCTGGTCTGACCAATTGGAATACATGCTTTAAGATTGTTTTGATCATGCGGACTGGGATATGTTCTTAGTAGCCTCTGAGAATAACATTGACGCTTACACGGACACATGACTGAGTTCATCAGGAAGTGTATAGGGGATGTTGCTCTTACGGTGACTGTTAAAACCTACCCAAACCAGAAACTTTGGATAGATGGCCGCATTTGTGCAAAACTAAAAGTGCTTACCACCGCATTTAACCATGGCAAGGTGACTAGGAATATGGTTGAATACAAATAGTGTAGTTATTCCCTCCATAAGGCAATCAAACAGGCAAAACGTCAGTAGAGAGACAAAGTGGAGTCGCAATTCAACGGCTCAAACATGAGACGGATGTGGCAGAGTCTACAGACAATCAAGGTTTACAAAGGGAAAACCAGCCACGTCGTGGATAAGTTAAACACCTTCTTTGAGGATAACACAGTGCCACCGACATGGCCTGCCCCCAAGGAGGGCTCTCGTTTTCCATGGCCGACGTGAGTAAGATATTTAAGCGTGTTAACCCTCGCAACGCTGCCGGCCCAGACGGCATCCCTTGCCATGTCCTCAGAACATGCGCCGACCAGCTGGCTAGATTGTTTACGGACATATTCAGTCTCTCCCTATCCCAGTCTGCTGTAAGATGTCCACCATTGTTCCTGTACCCAAGAAAGCAAAGGTAACTGAACTAAATGACTATCGCAGAGTAGCACTCACTTCTGTCGTCATGAAGTGCTTTGAGTGGCTAGTCATCACCTCCACCTTACCTGTCACCCTAGAACTACTTCAAATTTCTTACCTCCCCAATAAGTCCTCAGACGATGCAATCGCCATCGCACTGCACACTGTCCTAACCCATCTGGACAAGAGGGATAGCTACGTCAGAATGCTGTTCAGTGATTACAGCTCAGCATTCAACACCATAGTATCCTCCAAGCTCATCATTAAGCTCGGGGCCCTGGGTCTGAACCCCACCCTGTGCAACTGGGTCCTGGACTTCCTGACGGGTCTCCCCCAGGTGGTGAAGGTTGGAAACAACACCTCCACTTTGCTGATCCTCAACACAGAGGCCTCATAATGGTGTGTACTCAGACCAGTCTTGTACTCCCTGTTCACCCATGGCTGCGTAGCCACTAACGCCTCCTACTCAATCATCAAGTTTGCAGACAACACAACAGCAGTAGGCCTGATTACCAACAATGATGAGACGGCCTACAGGGAGGAGGTGAGGGCCCTGGCGGAGTGGTGCCGGGAAAATAACCGCTCCCTCAATGCCAACAAAACCAAGGAGCTGATTATGGACTTCAGGAAACAGTAGAGGGAGCACGCCCACATCGACGGGACCGCAGTGGAGAAGGTGGAAAGCTTCAAGTTCCTCGGCGTACATATCACTGACAATATGGAATGGTCCACCCACACAGACAGTGTGGTGAAGAAGGCACAACAGTTTCTCTTCAACCTCAGGAGGCTGAAGAAATTTGGCTTGGTCCCTAAGACCGTCAGAAACGTTTACAGATGCACAATTGAGAGTATCCTGTCGGGCTGTATCACCATCTAGCACAGCAACTGCACAACCTGCAAACGCAGGGCTCTCCAGAGGGTGGTACGGTCTGCCCAACGCATCTCGGTGGCACACTGCCTGCGCTCCAGGACTCCTACAGCACCCGATGTCAGGGTGTTCAGCATGGGATATTACTATGATTGGATTTGAAGAGGGGGGATTGAATAGAGAATGCTGCTGCATTCAGTTTGCTGTTTTAATTAAGTTAGACAGTTCAGATTTCTTGGAGAAGGATTTCTGTGTCATGATACCTAAAAGGTCTTTGGGGTCAGGGGTTTAGACAAAGACCTCATTCTTTATGCTTCCACTGTTTCCTATTTCACAGGGGGAGGTGGTAGGGGTAGGGATGGACAGGGGAGATGCGGTGTGTTCAGGTTGACAGCTTGTGGTGCTGCAGGTCAGAGGCAGGTAGTATGTAGATGGGGCAGGGGTGACCTCTCACCTCTCACTGGTTTCCTGTTACCTATTCAGGGTTCCTGGAGGGAGATGAGGGGGTCAACGGTCATCAGAGGTCAGAGGTCGTTCTCAGTGTGGAGTTAAAAAAGACAATGGGGGGAGCATATAATTTACATGGACTTCAAAGTCATTCAGTTTCATGATCTCTAATAGGATAGGATGTTGTGGGATGTAATGATATGATAGTTTATCAGAAGCTTCTAAACACGTATTTACTATAAATGTGGATATCTAAAAATAGTTTTAAAAATATATAAAAAATGTGAGCCATTCAATCTGCTGTTCTTAAAGAACTGTCTAGGTCTCCATTGGAATTTCAAATGAAAAGGCAAAGTTTTTAAGTTACACTTTGTTCTACAAATAAATCCAAATTACAATAACCACCAACCTGAGGGAGAGATTTACATAATCCTGTTAATCTAATTGATATTGGCACGGGGAGAAGCCCCTGGATACAGTGGGCTGGGTGGGAGACCCCGTCTGGGTGTGATGTCATCCATTTATGCCTCTCAGCTGGC